>NW_025533461.1:1010000-1177500 GCF_020615455.1 Coregonus clupeaformis | reverse complement strand
GAGTGCATGGAACTCTCTTACTTCTTACACAAAGATATACATCATGCGCAAGTGAACAGCAGACCTGGTTTCAAAAGACAAATAAAGCAAAACCTCACGGCACAACGCATCGCCCCATGTGACCTCCTTGTTGTGTCTATGTACTGACATCAAATCAAATCAAATCAAATTGTATTTGCCACATGCGCCGAACAGCTGTAGACATTACCGTGAAATGCTTACTTACAGCCCTTAACCAACAATGCATTTATTTCTTAATAAAAAAGTTAAATAAAACAACAACAACAAAAAAGTGTTGAGAAAAAAAGAGCAGAAGTAAAATATACAGGGGGGTACCGGTGCAGAGTCAATGTGCGGGGGCACCGGCTAGTTGAGGTAGTTGAGGTAATATATACATGTGGGTAGAGTTAAAGTGACTATGCATAAATTATTAACAGAGTAGCAGCAGCGTAAAAAGATGGAGTGGGGGTGCAAATAGTCCGGGTAGCCATGATTAGCTGTTCAGGAGTGTTATGGCTTGGGGGTAGAAGCTGTTGAGAAGTCTTTTGGACCTAGACTTGGCGCTCCGGTACCGCTTGCCGTGTGGTAGCAGAGAGAACAGTCTATGACTAGGGTGGCTGGAGTCTTTGACAATTTTGAGGGCCTTCCTCTGACACCGCCTGGTATGGAGGTCCTGGATGGCAGGAAGCTTTGCCCCAGTGATGTACTGGGCCGTACGCACTACCCTCTGTAGTGCCTTGTGGTCGGATGCTGAGCAGTTGCCATACCAGGAAGTGATGTAACCAGTCAGGATACTCTCGATGGTGCAGCTGTAGAACTTTTTGAGGATCTGAGGACCCATGCCAAATCTTTTCAGTCTCCTGAGGGGGAATAGGCTTTTTCGTGCCCTCTTCACGTCTGTCTTGGTGTGTTTGGACCATGATAGTTCGTTGGTGATGTGGACACCAAGGAACTTGAAGCTCTCAACCTGTTCCACTACAGCCCTGTCGATGAGAATGGGGGCGTGCTCTGTCAGTTTTTTTTCCTGTAGTCAACAATCATCTCCTTTGTCTTGGTCACGTTGAAGGAGAGGTTGTTATCCTGGCACCACACGGCCAGGTCTCTGACCTCCTCCCTATAGGCTGTCTCATCGTTGTCGGTGATCAGGCCTACCACTGTTGTGTCGTCTGCAAACTTAATGATGGTGTTGGAATCGTGCCTGGCAATGCAGTCCTGGGTGAACAGGGAGTACAGGAGGGGACTGAGCACGCACCCCTGAGGGGCCCCTGTGTTGAGGATCAGCGTGGCAGATGTGTTGTTACCTACCCTTACCACCTGGGGGCGGCCCGTCAGGAAGTCCAGGATCCAGTTGCAGAGGGAAGTGTTTAGTCCCAGGATCCTTAGCTTAGTGATTAGCTTTGAGGGCACTATGGTGTTGAATGCTGAGCTATAGTCAATGAATAGCATTATCACGTAGGTGTTCCTCTTGTCCAGGTGGGAAAGGGTAGTGTGGAGTGGAGTGCAATAGAGATTGCATCATCTGTGGATCTGTTGGGACGGTATGAAAATTGGAGTGGGTCTAGGGTTTCTGGGATAATGGTGTTGATGTGAGCCATGACCAGCCTTTCAAAGCACTTCATGGCTACAGATGTGAGTGCTACGGGTCGGTAGTCATTTAGGCAGGTTACCTTAGTGTTCTTGGGCACAGGGACTATGGTGGTCTGCTTGAAACATGTTGGTATTACAGACTCAGTCAGGGACATGTTGATAATGTCAGTGAAGACACTTGCCAGTTGGTCAGCACATGCTCGGAGTACACGTCCTGGTAATCCGTCTGGCCCTGCGGCCTTGTGAATGTTGACCTGCTTAAAAGTCTTACTCACATCGGCTACGGAGAGCGTGATCACATAGTCATCCGGAACAGCTGGTGCTCTCATGCATGCATGTATGTTGTCCATGTCGTCGTTCAGCCACGACTCGGTGAAACATAAGATATTACCGTTTTTAATGTCCCGTTGGTAGGATAAGCGTAATTGTAGGTCATCTAATTTATTTTCCAATGATTGAACATTGGCTAATAGGATTGATGGAAGAGGCAGTTTACTCGCTCACAGTCGGATCCTTACGATATCTATCTATCTATCTGTCTATGTCCACGATATCTCCGTCTCTTTCTCCTGCGAATGACGGGGATTTGGGCCTTGTCGGGTGTCTATGATATCCTTCGAGGCCGCCTCGTTGTGGAGCAATCTTCAAAATGTTACTTTAAATATATGTTTTGGTGCCTCTAGGGCAATTTAGAAAGCTGATTGAGGACCTTATTACTGATGAATATGTTTTCCTAATGAGTGCATTTTGATATGTTAAGTAGAGATTGTGGACCAATATTGAATTGTTTAAAGCCTGTTATATTCAATGAAGTGCCCTTTAATATTGACCACATGGAGAATTCAAATAAATCAGATTTTTTTTTATATGAATAAAGACATGCTTGCTAAAGTGACAAAATTCAGCATTTTGACATTGTCACACCCTGGCCTTGAGAGGCTGGTTGTTTTAGTTGGTTTGGTCAGGGCGTGAGAATCTATGCTGGAGATTCTATGTTTGTGATCTAGGTATTGTATTTCTGTGTTTGGCCGGGTGTGATTCCCAATCAGAGACAGCTGTCGCTCGTTGTCTCTGATTGGGGATCATACTTAAGTAGCCTGGTTGCCTACCGTTGTTGTGGGATCTTGTTCCGTGTGTTGGGCTTGTATATGTATAGCCTGAGGACTTCACATTGTTTTGGTATGTTTATTCAATAAAATGAACATGTTCGCATACCACGCTGCACCTTGCTCTGACCCGTCTCTCAACGATCGTGACAGGCATGTCCCCCCCGTGCTCTGTGACTTCCAGGAAGGTTTTAAACAAGTTTTCACCAAGATTGTAACGCCTTAGTTATTGCATTGCATTGACAAAGTAATCTCTGAAGATTATTGTTTATTTCAAGTGATTAGTGATTCATTGTAAGACAATGTCATATCCTATAAATCCTCAGCCGTGGCTTTGCCTCCTCTGTAACCCTGGGTTACAGAACGCCAATCTTCAAGTTTCAAGTTGTATTAGTCGTATGTACGGGATACGCATGATAGACACCGTCCAATGAAATGCTTACCTGTAGGTTCCTTCTCAACAATGCAATAACAATAAGAAATAATAAAAGATAAGAATAGGAACATAAAGTAAATGTCTCAGTAGAACAGAATAAACATCAGTATAATACAGCCAGCGGCTGAGACTCTGTCTTCGTCCCAAATGGCACCCTATTCCTTGTATAGCCCACTACTTTTGACCAGAGCCCTATATGTAGGGATTAGGGTGCCATTTGAGACTCTGTCTGAGGACAGCACTGGGCAGAAGCATTGATAACAGAGTTATTACATCTCATCTATCGGATCAGAGGAAGACAATGGAACCACGGGAGCTAGAACAAGTTCAAGTTTTAAAGTGTGACAGAGGAAGAAGAAGAAGAAGAAGAAGAAGAAGAAGAAGAAGAAGAAGAAGAAGAAGAAGAAGAAGAAGAAGAAGAAGAAGAAGAAGGGAGGAGGAGGAGGAGGAGGAGGAGGAGGAGGAGGAGAGGAGAAGAAGAAGAAGAAGAAGAAGAAGAAGAAGAAGAAGAAGAAGAAGAAGAAGAAGAAGAAGAAGAAGAGAGAGGGAGGAGAAGAAGAAGAAGAAGAGGAAGAAGAAGAAGAAGAAGAAGAAGAAGAAGAAGAAGAAGAAGAAGAAGAAGAAGAAGAAGAAGAAGAAGAAGAAGAAGAGAGAGGAGGAGGAGAAAGAAGAAGAAGAAGAGAAGAAGAAGAAGAAGAAAGAAGAAGAAGAAGGAGAAGAAGAAGAAGAAGAAAGAAGAAGAAGAAGAAGAAGAAGAAGAGGGGGAGGAGGAGAAGAAGAAGAAGAGGAGGAGGAGGAGAAGAAGAAGAAGAAGAGGGAGGAGGAGGAGAAGAAGAAGAAGAAGAAGAAGAAGAAGAAGAAGAAGAAGAAGAAGAAGAAGAAGAAGAAGAGAAAGAAGAAGGAGGAGGAGGAGGAGGAGAAGAAGAAGAAGAAGAAGGAGAAGAAGTAGAAGAAGAAGAAGGAGGAGGAGGAGGAGGAGGAGGAGGAGGAGGAGGAGAAGAAGAAGAAGAAGAAGAAGAAGAAGAAGAAGAAGAAGAAGAAGAAGAAGAAGAAGAAGAAGAAGAAGAAGAAGAAGAAGAAGAAGAAGAAGAAGAAGAAGAAGAAGAAGAAGAAGAAGAAGAAAAGAAGAAGAAGAAGAAGAAGAAGAAGAAGAAGAAGAAGAAGAAGAAGGAGGAGGAGGAGGAGAAGAAGAAGAAGGAGGAGGAAGAAGAAGAAGGGAGGAGGAGGAGGAGGAGGAGGAGGAGGAGAAGAACAGTGTACTCATAGTACCACATTTGGATACTCCATGGAAGTCAAACAAACATACTTTTTTTGCCTTTGTAATATTTACTTGAAAAAATGGGTTGACCTCCTGGAGAGCAACAGTACTGTGTGTGCAGGCTTTTACTCCCACCCTGCTCTAACAAATATGATTCAGCTGAACCAATCACGATCCTGATGATTAGTAGAATGAGGTGTGACTCGGCCAATGAAGGTCCTGACGAGCATCTGATTAGGTAGAATCAGGAGGTGTGTTAGAGCAGGGGTGAAGTGAATGCTCCAATAGCTCTCCTGGAGGAAGGTTGGCCACACCGCAGTAGACAGAACCAATTAGCAGCTACCGACCACAGAGAGCTGAGAGCTGATTGGACAAGGCAGAGGGGGTGGGGAGACCAGCTCATTCTGCCCGCCCCCTACTTAAGGCCACAACCAGCGTGTATCACATTACTTTACTGCCCAGCTCTGAGAGAGAGCACCTTCCTTCTCGCAAAATTGATGTGGTGGGAGGGACTTTCCTGTTCTTGTAATTATATTTCTATGTGCCTCGCCACCCTCGCCACCCTCGCCACCCTCGCCTGCTAGAGCAGAGGACGGGCACTAAGGATCAACACCAAGACACCAATACACCAGACGCCAACCAGGCAAGCCCACACACGCCCAGACAGACATTCAGTAGGTCACAGGTGCACCAGCAGTGAGAGATGGGAGAGATGCCTCCTGCATTCTGACAACTAATGAGAAGCAGGAGGAGGAGGAGGAGGAGGAGGAGGAAGAAGAGGAAGAGCAGGAGGAGGAAGAGGAGGGGGAGGAAGAAGATGAGGAGGAAGAAGATGAGGAGGGAGAGGAGGGAGAGGAGGAAGAGGGAGAGGAGGAGTGGAGGGGGGAGAGAGGAGAGGAGGAGGAGGAGGAGGAGGAGGAGGAGGAGGAGGAGGAGGAGGGGAGAGGAGGAGGGGAGGGAGGAGGGAGGAGGTGGAGGAGGAGGAGGGTAGGAGGAGGTGGAGAGGGAGGAGGAGGAGGGAGGAGGGGAGGAGGAGGAGGAGGAGGAGGGAGGAGGAGGAGGAGGAGGAGGAGTGGAGGAGTAGGAGGAGGAGGAGGTGGAGGAGGAAGAGGAGGAAGATGAGGAAGAGGAGGAAGAGGAGGAGGAGTACCCCCTGTATATAGCCAAGCTATCATTGACCCAGTACTGGTACCTCATGTATATAGCCAAGCTATCACTGACTCAGTACTGGTACCCCCTGTATATAGCCAAGTTATCATGGACTCAGTCCTGGTACCCCCTGTATATAGCCAAGCTATCATTGACCCAGTACTGGTACCCCCTGTATATAGCCACGCTATCATTGACCCAGTACTGGTACCCCCTGTATATAGCCAAGCTATCATGGACTCAGTCCTGGTACCCCCTGTATATAGCCAAGCTATCATTGACCCAGTACTGGTACCCCCTGTATATAGCCAAGCTATCATTGACTCAGTCCTGGTACCCCCTGTATATAGCCAAGCTATCATTGACCCAGTACTGGTACCCCCTGTATATAGCCAAGTTGAATTGCTCATTGTACATTTATTCCTTGTGTTACTATTAATTTGTAATTAACGGAAAAGTGGTGCGTGCATATGTACACTTTGCTTCTGGAAGGTTCTCCCATCTCCACAGAGGAACTCTAGAGCTCTGTCAGAGTGACCATTGAGTTCTTGGTCATCTCCCTGACCAAGGCCCTTTTCCCCCGATTGCTCAGTTTGGCCGGGCGGCCAGCTCTAGGAAGAGTCTTGGTGGTTCCAAACTTCTTCCGTTTAAGAATGATGGAGGCCACTGTGTTCTTTGGGACCTTCAATGCTGCAGAAATGTTTTTTGGTCCCTTCCCCAGATCTGTGCCTCGACACAATCCTGTCTCGGCGCTCTACTGACAATTCCTTCAACCTCATGGCTTGGTTTTTGCTCTGACATGCACTGTCAACTGTGGGACCTTATATAGACAGGTGTGTGCCTTTCCAAATCATGTCCAATCAATTGAATTGATCACAGGTGGACTCCAATCAAGTTGTAGAAACATCTCAAGGATGATCAATGGGAACAGGATGCACCTGAGCTCAATTTTCGAGTCTCATAACAAAGGGTCTGAATACTTATGTAAATAAGGTATTTCTGTTTTTTATTTGTAATACATTTGCTAAAATGTCTAAAAACCTGTTTTTGCTTCGTCATTAAGGGGTATTGTGTGTAGATTGCTGAGGAATTGTATTTATTTAATCCATTTTAGAATAAGGCTGTAACATAACAAAATGTGGAAAACGTCAAGGGGCCTTTTCTCATTGGTGCCATTCTCCATCCTCGCTCCTACATCCTCGCTCCTACACCCTCTCTCCTACATCCTCGCTCCTACATCCTCTCTCCTACATCCTCTCTCCTACATCCTCTCTCCTACATCCTCGCTCCTACATCCTCTCTCCTACATCCTCTCCTACATCCTCGCTCCTACATCCTCTCTCCTACATCCTCTCTCCTCCGTGAACCGGAAATCGATAAGTGGTCGAGGACATGTCAATTCGTTACAAGGAAGAATGTCTTCCCCTCCTCGGTAGCCATCGAGGATATTCATGTGTATCCTACCTGAGTCCTTCGTGGAAGAGTTTTGAAATCTGCCACACCCGCTTTGAATCAGCTTGTTGTTTTGTCGGAGTAGAAAATGTGTAAAAACAATACTTATCCTGTAGCACAGTTGGTAGAGCATGGAGCTTTCAATGGCAGGGTTGTGGGTTCGATTCCCACGGGGGGCGGTATGAAAAATGTATGCACTCACTAAAAATGTAAGTCGCTCTGGATAAGAGCGTCTGCTAAATGACTAAAAATGTAATCTATAAGATGCCTTGCACAACTAACTTCTTTGGTTTTAATCACTTTTATACATTTATTTTGGGATCCTGTAAAAGTCATTTGACTGATGATGCGCGAGTGGAGAAGGAGAGTCTCATTTCATCCCTTCCACATTCCCTCTGCTAAATTACCTTTGACCTTTTTCAAGAAGTGGCGAGAGAGAAAGGAGGTGTTTGAGCAAAATCCAATTGAGAACAGGCCCTGGTGTTCTGAACTCACAGCACAGATGCCTGGGTTCGGCAACATCCAGCACAATTTGATGAAGATGGCAGGCCTGTATCCAATCATATCCTCAATGCTTCACTACATGGAGCGCACACAGAGACAGGTGGATACAATAAGGACGGGAATTGCAAAACCATAGACATCATATGTCAATCTATGGTAAGGGAAAGGGGGATACCTAGTCAGTTGTACAACTGAGTGCATGAAACCCGAAATGTGTATTCCGTATTTAACCCAACCTCTCTGAATCAGAGAGGTGAAGGGGGCTGCCTTAATCAACGTCATCGCTCAAAGGCAGAGCAAGGCAGATTTTTCCACCTTGCCGGCTTTGGGGGTTCAAACCAGCGACCTTTGGGTTATTGGCCCAACACTCTTAACCGCTAGGTTACCTGTCGGGCTTGATGATTAGTTGACAAGTTAAATCAGGTGTGCTTGTCCAGGGCTGCAATAAAATGTGTACTGTTGCGGGTACTGGAGGACTGGAACTGAGAAACACTACACTACAGACTCCATAGACCTAGAGGATAGATACTGGATGACTCCATAGACCTAGAGGATAGATACTGGATGACTCCATAGACCTAGAGGATAGATACTGGATGACTCCATAGACCTAGAGGATAGATACTGGATGACTCCATAGACCTGGAGGATAGATACTGGATGACTCCATAGACCTGGAGGATAGATACTGGATGACTCCATAGACCTGGAGGATAGATACTGGATGACTCCATAGACCTAGAGGATAGATACTGTATGACTCCATAGACCTAGAGGATAGATACTGGATGACTCCATAGACCTGGAGGATAGATACTGGATGACTCCATAGACCTGGAGGATAGATACTGTATGACTCCATAGACCTGGAGGATAGATACTGGATGACTCCATAGACCTGGAGGATAGATACTGGATGACTCCATAGACCTGGAGGATAGATACTGGATGACTCCATAGACCTGGAGGATAGATACTGGATGACCCTGTTACTGTATGTGGTTGTAGTCAGCCTCCAGCAGGGGGCACAAAAGTATTACTACTAGTGAGGAGAGGAGAGGAGAGGAGAGGAGAGGAGAGGAGAGGAGAGGAGAGGAGAGGAGAGGAGAGGAGAGGAGAGGAGAGGAGAGAGGAGGAGAGGAGAGGAGAGGAGGAGGGAGGAGGCGGAGAGGGGAGGGGGCGAGGCGAGGCGAGGAGAGGAGAGAGAGAGGAGAGGAGAGGAGAGAGAGGAGAGGAGAGAGGAGAGGAGAGGAGGGGCGAGGAGAGGAGAGGAGAGGAGAGGAGAGGAGAGGAGAGGAGAGGCGAGGCGAGGAGAGGAGTCTTACCATATACCCAGCAAATACATATTGACTCAAAGATGGCTGCAAACAGAAGACACATTCCGCTGGCCGCGTACAAGTCAAACAACTGTAACATTCCACCCTAAAGACATAGAATCCAATCAATATACCGTACATGATCAGACATTTATTAAATCAATGATCAGACATACACTACCAGTCAAAAGTTTGGACACACCTTCAAGGGTTTTTCTTTATTTTTACTATTTTTTACATTGTAGAATAATAGTGAAGACATCAAAACTATGAAATAACACATATGGAATAATGTAGTAAACAAAAAAAGTGTTAAACAAATCAAAATATATTTTATATTTCAGATTCTTCAAATAGCCACCCTTTGCCTTGATGACAGCTTTGCACACTCTTGGCATTCTCTCAACCAGCTTCATGAGTTAGTCACCTGGAATGCATTTAAATTAACAGGTGTGCCTTCTTAAAAGATAATTTCTGGAATTTCTTTCCTTCTTAATGCCTTTGAGCCATTTGGTTGTGTTGTGACAAGGTAGGGGGGGTATACAGAAGATAGCCCTATTTGGTAAAAGACCAAGTCCATATTATGGCAAGAACAGCTCAAATAAGCATATGGTGGTCACATCAGATACTGACTGGTTTTATGATCCACACAACCTAATGTTTGTTAAGGTATCCGTGACCAACAGATGAATATCTGTATTCCCAGCCATGTGAAATCCATAGATTAGGGCCTAATGCATTTATTTCAATTGACTGATTTCCTTATATGAACTGTAACTCAGTAAAATCTTTGAAATTGTTGCATGTTGCATTTATATTTTGGTTCATTGTATTTGTTTATTTATTTAGGTTAAAAAAACGTATTCTTTAGTTCACCAGGTGAGTTGACTGAGAATACATTCTCACCAGGTGAGTTGACTGAGAATATGTTCTCACCAGGTGAGTTGACTGAGAATATATTCTCACCAGGTGAGTTGACTGAGATTACATTCTAACCAGGTGAGTTGACTGAGAATACATTCTCACCAGGTGAGTTGACTGAGATTACATTCTAACCAGGTGAGTTGACTGAGAATATATTCTCACCAGGTGAGTTGACTGAGATTACATTCTAACCAGGTGAGTTGACTGAGAATACATTCTCACCAGGTGAGTTGACTGAGATTACATTCTAACCAGGTGAGTTGACTGAGAATACATTCTCAACAGGTGAGTTGACTGAGAACACATTCTCATCAGGTGAGTTGACTGAGAATACATTCTCACCAGGTGAGTTGACTGAGAATACATTCTCACCAGGTGAGTTGACTGAGATTACATTCTAACCAGTTGAGTTGACTGAGAATACATTCTCAACAGGTGAGTTGACTGAGAATACATTCTCACCAGGTGTTTTGACTAAGAATACATTCTCACCAGGTGAGTTGACTGAGATTACATTCTAACCAGGTGAGTTGACTGAGAATACATTCTCAACAGGTAAGTTGACTGAGAATACATTCTCACCAGGTGAGTTGACTGAGAATACATTCTCACCAGGTGAGTTGACTGAGATTACATTCTAACCAGGTGAGTTGACTGAGAATACATTCTCACCAGGTGAGTTGACTGAGAAGGGCCCATAGGGCTCTATGTAGGGAATAAGGGGCCATTTGGGATGCAGGCTGGCTGTTACATTAATCCTCCTCCACCAAACTTTACAGTTGGCACTATGCCAGAGTCCAATGGCGGCGAGCTTTACACCACTCCAGCCGACGCTTGGTATCGCGCATGGGTGATCTTAGGCTTGTGTGCAGCTGCTCGGCCATGGAAACCCATTTCATGAAGCTCCCGACGAACAGTTATTGTGTTGATGTTGCTTCCAGAGGCAGTTTGGAACTCGGTAGTGAGTGTTGTAACTGACTTGTTGGAAAGGTGGCATCCTATGACGGTGCCACGTTGAAAGTCACTGAGCACTTCAGTAAGGCCATTCTACTGCCAATGTTTGTCTATGGAGATCGCATGGCTGTGTGCTCGATTTTATACACCTGTCCGCAACAGCACGAATCCACTAATTTGAAATAGGTGTCCACATACTTTTGTATATATAGTGTATATGAATATCATTTGCATGCAGGTTTGGGATTTTTTTTGGGATTCAATCCAATATCTGTCGTCAGTGTTGCCTCAGTGTTGCCTCAGTGTTGCCTCAGTGTTGCCTCAGTGTTGCATCAGTGTTGCATCAGTGTTGCCTCAGTGTTGCATCAGTGTTGCCTCAGTGTTGCATCAGTGTTGCCTCAGTGTTGCATCAGTGTTGCCTCAGTGTTGCCTCAGTGTTGCCTCAGTGTTGCCTTTGCTAGCACTGAGTGGAATATGTTCCGGGCTTATCTGATGGCATTGAGGAGTTCACCACATTAGTCACAGTAATAAGTGCATCGACGACATTGTCCCCACAGTGACCGTACTTACAATGCTTTCGGAAAGTATTCTGATCACTTGACCGTTACCACATTTTGCTTCGTTACAGCCTTATTTTAAAAATGGATTAAATTATTTATTTCCCTCATCAATCTACACACAATACCCCATAATGACAAAGTGAAAACAGGTTTTTCGAAATGTTTGCAAATTTATTAAAAATAATAAAAACAGAAATAACTTATTTACATGAGTATTCAGACCCTTTGCTATGAGACTCGACATTGAGCTCAGGTGCATCCTGTTTCCATTGATCATCCTTGAGATGTTTCTACAACTTCACTGGAGTCAACCTGTGGTAAATTCAATTGATTGGACATGATTTGGAAAAGGCACACACCTGTCTATATAAAGGTCCCACAGCTGCATGTCAGAGCAAAAACAAAGCCATGAGGTCGAAGGAATTGTCCGATTGCAATATCTTAATTAATTTGAAACTTTTGTGAGTGTAATGTTTACTGTTAATTGTATATTGTTTATTTCACTTTTGTTTCTTATCTATTTCGCTTGCTTTGGCAATGTAAATATATGTTTCCCATGCCAATAAAGCCCTTTGAATTATACTGATTTTAATTGAGAGAGAGACAGAGACAGAGAGAGAGAGAGCGAGAGGAGAGAGAGAGAGATTTTCTGTAAAAGCACTTTGTGACATCTACTGACATCCGAAGGGCTTTATAAATATATCTGATTGATTGAGAGAGAGAGAGCGAGAGGAGAGGAGAGGAGAGGAGAGGGGAGGAGAGGGAGAGGAGAGGAGAGGAGAGGAGAGGAGAGGAGAGGAGAGGAGAGGAGAGGAGAGGAGAGGAGAGGAGAGGAGAGGAGAGGAGAGGAGAGGAGAGGAGAGGAGAAAGTAGGAGTGACTCTGACTAATAGTCTGTTTTTAGAGTTAAGTCCCCTCCCTACAACCCAATTTGGGTTATTTGGTAACCCAGCACTGTCTAACTATTGGACAGAACACATGCTGGGTTATTTTGACACAGCAAGTTGTGTTGTTTGGGTTACCCAAACATGGGTTTTTATTCACTTTTATGCTGGGTTGACCCACCCCCTCTGTCTTTTTTAATGTAATCCGTAAGTTATTTTCAGAAGGCGTGGCTAATTAGGGGTGTGGCTTTCAGATAGTTTTTTTTATTTTTTTGTGCCACCCGTGAGGGTAAAAGTCATTCCTGTTTGTCATGTTATGTTGGTACACTGCAATCTTAATTTTAACTTGAATATCTTTGTACAATATATATTCTAAAATAATATAATACCATTATTATTTGCATATTGTAACAAATTGGTAACTAACCCTACATTGGAATTTGCATGTGCTCTCAAGGAACTCATGCACTTGTGTAAGCCTTATTGAAGTTACGAAACTGTCAGTGTTCCCTCTTAACATGTGATAACAATACAACAGAACAGATTAACCGGAATGACATTTACTCTCACGGGTTGCCAATAATAACTATCCGAAGGCCATGCCCCTACTAAGCCACGCTCAGCATCAACAATCCAACCTTGCTCTTTTTAAAGAAAACAACCCAGCTAAGTGACCCAATGCATGTAACCCAGCAGTTGGGTCATCCAATGTTTTACGAGTGCGAGGGAAGAGAATAGTCCTGTAATGTAATGGTGTGTAGAGGACATATCCTGATTCAGATCCTGACATCATGTTGACCTCCATAACCACAGCACTGCTGTCTCTCCTCTGTGTGTTGTGTGTGTCCCCCAGAGGGGACACGTGGCTTTCTCCCTCCCTTGCTCTGTCCCTCCATTTCCCCATCCCCCCTCCATCCCAACTGCTGCCTCCTTCCTCTTCCCTCCTTCCCCTCCTTCCTCCAGAGAATCAGTCTTTCAGTCTGCTCTCCATTAAGGTTCTTTAGAACAGAGATTTGCCCACTTGGCATAGACACACAGCATTCATTAACCCCTTCACTGATTCCTGCAACACTAGGCTCACAGCCTCTCACAATCCTTCACAACTCCTCTCACCCAACTACACCAGTCAGTGGCCGCCAACTTGTTTTTCAGCTATGTTGAATAGTTGTATAATTCCTGTCAATAATATATGAAAGTCAACTCCAATCAAATCTTGCATCGTTGCAGTTTTGGCCCAATGGCAAATTATCTGAGTCTCCTCCCCATAGTCAAGTTAAAAAACACTGTTTGTCTGTTAATCCTAACCTAGCCTACAGAGGGAGGGAGTGTGGGAAAGCCTTAGTTTCTAATTAGTCTAATAAAATGATTACAACACATCTCAAATCACTGCCATCACACCCCCACCATCATGTGCCAAGACAAGCTAGCCTGCCCTTCTACAGCAGCATACAGCCATCCTCCATCCGCCATCCTCCATCCTCCATCCTCCATCAGTCTCACACCACCACCTCCAGCACTACCATCAACATCACCAACACCATCACCAAAACCATCACAATCACCTCCAGCACTACCATCAACATCACAATCACCACCACCACCACCACCATCATCAACATCACCAACACCATCACAATCACCACCACCACCACCACCACCACCACTATAACCATCCCCAACACTACCACCACCACTACTACCAGTACCACCACAACCACCACCATCACCACCATCATCACCATCATCATCACCACCACCACCATCTCCACCATCACCACCACACTATCACCACTACCATCACCACCATAACCACCACCATCAAAACCATCACCATCACCACCAACACCACCACCACCACCACCACCACCACCACTACTACCACCACCACCACCATCATCAACATCACCAACACCACCACAATCACCACCACCATCATCAACATCACCACCACCATCACCATCACCACCACCACCACCACCATCATTACCACCATCATCACTATCACCATCACCATCACATCACCAACACCATCACCACCACTACCACCACCACTGCCACCAAAACCATCACCACCACCCCCACCATCACCACCACCACACCATCATCACCACCATCACAATCACCATCACATCACAACCACCACCATCACCAACACCATCATCACTATCACCATCACCATCACATCACCACCACCATCACCATCAGCACCACCATCTCCAACACCATCACCACTACCATCACCAACACCATCACCACCAACTCCATCACCATCACAAACACGACCACCACCATTACGAAAACCATAACCATCACCACAATCATCACCACCATCACCACCACCACCACCACCATCCCAACCACAACCATCACAACCACCACCACTACTACCAACATCATCACCACCAACAACACCATCACCACCCACACCATCACAACCACCATCAACACCACCATCGCCACCACCATCACATAACCACCACCACCATCACCAACACCATCATCACTATCACCATCACCACCACCATCACCATCACCAACACCATCACCACAAACACCATTACCATCACCAACACTACCACCACCATTACCAATACCATCACCATCACCACAATCATCACCACCATCATCACCACCACCACCACAACCATCACATCAACACCACTACCATCACCAACACCATCATCACTATCACCATCACCACCACCATCACATCACCAACACCATCACCACAAACACCATCACCATCACCACCATTACCAATACCATCACCATCACCACCATCACCACCACAACCACCACCACCACCACCAACACCACCACCACCTCCACCACTACTACCACCACCAAAACCACCATCATCACCACCATCACCACCACCACAACCATCACAACCACCACCACCACCACCACCACCACCACCAACACCACTACTACCACCACTGTAAGTCGCTTTGGATAAAAGCGTCTGCTAAATGGCATATTTCATTTCATTTCATTTCACCACCAAAACCACCATCATCACCACCATCACCAACACCATCACAACCACCATCACCAACACCACCATCACCATCAGCACCACCATCTTCACCACCACAACCACCAAAACCACCACCACCACCACCACCACCAACACTATCACCATCACCACCACAATCACCACCACCATCACCAACACCATCACCAACACCATCACCATCACCAACACCACCACCATCACCACCACCACCACCACCACCACCATCACCACCACCATCACCACAAACACCATCACCATCACCAACACTACCACCACCATTACCAATACCATCACCATCACCACAATCATCACCACCATCACAACCACCACCACCACCACCACCAACACCACCACCACCTCCACCACTACTACCACCACCAAAACCACCATCATCACCACCATCACCACGACCACCACCACAACCATCACCACCAACACCACCACCACCTCCACCACTACTACCACCACCAAAACCACCATCATCACCACCATCACCAACACCACCATCACATTTTACATTTACATTTTAGTCATTTAGCAGACGCTCTTATCCAGAGCGACTTACAGGAGCAATTCGGGTTAAGTGCCTTGCTCAAGGGCACATTTACGTCATTTAGCAGACGCTCTTATCCAGAGCGACTACAAATTGGTGCATTCACCCTATAGCCAGTGGGATAACCACTTTACAATTATTATTATTTTTTTTAAATTATTATTATTATTATTATTTTTTTTGGGGGGCGGGGGGAGATAGGATTACTTTATCCTATCCCAGGTGTTCCTTAAAGAGGTGGGGTTTCAAATGTCTCCGGAAGGTGGTGAGTGACTCCGCTCTCCTGGCGTCGTGAGGGAGCTTGTTCCACCATTGGGGTGCCAGAGCAGCGAACAGTTTTGACTGGGCTGAGCGGGAACTATGCTTCCGCAGAGGAAGGGGAGCCAGCAGGCCAGAGGTGGATGAACGCAATGCCCTCGTTTGGGTGTAGGGACTGATCAGAGCCTGAAGGTACGGAGGTGCCGTTCCCCTCACTGCTCCATAGGCAAGCACCATGGTCTTGTAACGGATGTGAGCTTCAACTGGAAGCCAGTGGAGTGTGCGGAGGAGGGGGGTGATTTGAGAGAACTTGGGAAGGTTGAACACCAGACGGGCTGCGGCATTCTGGATGAGTTGTAGGGGTTTAATGGCACAGGCAGGGAGCCCAGCCAACAGCGAGTTGCAGTAATCCAGACGGGAGATGACAAGTGCCTGGATTAGGACCTGTGCCGCTTCCTGTGTAAGGCAGGGTCGTACTCTCCGAATGTTGTAGAGCATGAACCTGCAGGATCGGGTCACCGCCTTGATGTTAGCGGAGAACGACAGGGTGTTGTCCAGGGTCACGCCAAGGCTCTTCGCACTCTGGGAGGAGGACACAACGGAGTTGTCAACCGTGATGGCGAGATCATGGAACGGGCAGTCCTTCCCCGGGAGGAAGAGCAGCTCCGTCTTGCCAGGGTTCAGCTTGAGGTGGTGATCCGTCATCCATACTGATATGTCGGCCAGACATGCAGAGATGCGATTCACCACCTGGTTATCAGAAGGGGAAAGGAGAAGATTAGTTGTGTATCGTCAGCGTAGCAATGATAGGAGAGGCCATGTGAGGATATGACAGAGCCAAGTGACTTGGTGTATAGGGAGAAAAGGAGAGGGCCTAGAACTGAGCCCTGGGGGACACCAGTGGTGAGAGCACGTGGTGCGGAGACAGCTTCTCGCCACGCCACTTGGTAGGAGCGACCGGTCAGGTAGGACGCAATCCAGGAGTGAGCCGCGCCGGAGATGCCCAACTCGGAGAGGGTGGAGAGGAGGATCTGATGGTTCACAGTATCAAAGGCAGCAGACAGGTCTAGAAGGATAAGAGCAGAGGCATCACCACCATCACCACCACCACCACAATCACCACCATCACTACCACCATCACCACCACCACCATCATCACCACCATCACCACCATCACCACAATCACCACCACCACCATCACCACCAACATCACCAACACCATCACCAACACCATCACCACCACCACCACCACCATCACCACCACCACCATCACCACCACCATCACCCACACCATCAACATCACCACCACCACCATCACCACCATCACCACCATCACCACCATCACCAACACCATCATCAACACCATCATCACCACCATCACTACCATCACCATCACCATCACCACCACCACCATCACATCACCATCACCAACACCATCACCACCACCATCACCACCATCACCACCACCATCACCAACACCATCACCATCACCATCACCATCACCAACACCATCATCAACACCATCATCACTACCATCACCACCATCACCACAATCACCACCATCACCATCACCATCACCATCACCAACACCATCATCAACACCATCATCACTACCATCACCACCACCACCATCACATCACCATCACCAACACCATCACCACCACCACCACCATCACCACCACCACCACCACCAACACCATCACCATCACCAACACCATCACCATCACCATCACCACCACCACCATCACCACCACCATCACCATCACCAACACCATCACCATCACCATCACCAACACCATCATCAACACCATCATCACTACCATCACCACCATCACCACAATCACCACCATCACCATCACCATCACCAACACCATCATCAACACCATCATCACTACCATCACCACCATCACCACCACCAACACCATCATGTGCCAACCTAGCTACAGTTATCCTGCCTCTCTCTAGCACCATGAATGGGGTTGTTTCTCCCAATGAATAGACCCATTGTTCATCTCAACATGACACTTCTTCTGACTCGCACAGCCCCCCTCCAGCTTCCAGTCCAAGGCTGCATCCCAAATGGCAGCCTATAGTGCACTACATTTGATCAGGGTCCATTTGGAATGAAACCCAAGTTCACCAGGCTAGAAGAACTGATCACAGCAGGCAGCTTATGTAAGAACGTGTCCCTCCACACAGGTAGAAAAAAAGCAAACAGCTTAGTAAAGGGAAGGGGCACTGAAAGCTCAGATCTGTATAGCAGGCCAGGCCTGAGCTGAGCTGGGAGAGAAAAGCATCTCATTAAAGGCAGTAATTCCTCATAGCGGAGAGAGAGAGAGAGAGAGAGAGAGGGGAGAGAGGAGAGAGAGGGGAGAGTTGGGAGACAGAGGTGAGAGAGAGGGAGAGAGAGAGAGGGAGAGAGAGGGGAGAGAGAGAAGAGAGAGCAGAGAGGGGAGAGATGGGAGACAGAGAGGTGAGAGAGAGGGAGAGAGAGGGAGAGAGAGGGGAGAGAGGGAGTAGAGACAAGAGAAAGGGGAATAGAGGAGAGAGAGGCGAGGATAGATGGAAAGGTATGGGACGATGTACAGTATAAGTACAGTACCAGTCAAAAGTTTGGACACACCTACTCAAAGCTTTTTCTTTATTTGACTATTTTCTAAATTGTAGAATAATAGTGAACACATCAAAACTATGAAATACCACATATGTAATCATGTAGTAACCAAAAAAGTGTTGAACAAATGAACATTTATTTTATATTTAAGATTCTTCAAAGTAGCCACCCTTTGCCACCCTGGGAATAGGCATTGTCGTGCCCTCTTCATGACTGTCTTGGTGTGTTTGGACCATGATAGTTTGTTGGTGATGTGGACACCAAGGAACTTGAAGCTCTCAACCTGTTCCACTACAGCCCCGTCGATAAGAATGGGGGGGTGCTCAGTCCTCTTTTTTTTTCCTGTAGTCCACAATCATCTCCTTTGTCTTGGTCACGTTGAGGGAGAGGTAGTTATCCTGGCACCACACGGCCAGGTCTCTGACCTCCTCCCTATAGGCTGTCTCATAGTGGTCGGTGATCAGGCCTACCACTGTTGTGTCATCGGCAAACTTAATGATGGTGTTGGAATCGTGCCTGGCCATGCAGTCATGGGTGAACAGGGAGTACAGGAGGGGACTGAGCACGCACCCCTGAGGGGCCCCCGTGTTGAGAATCAGCGTGGCAGATGTGTTGTTACCTACCCTTACCACCTGGGGGCGGCCCGTCAGGAAGTCCAGGATCCAGTTGCAGAGGGAAGTGTTTAGTCCCAGGGTCTTTAGCTTAGTGATGAGCTTTGGTGTTGAACACTGAGCTGTAGTCAATGAATAGCATTCTCACGTAGGTGTTCCTCTCATCCAGGTGGGAAAGGGCAGTGTGGAGTGCAATATCTGTGGATCTGTTGGGGCGGTATGCAAATTGGAGTTGGTCTAGGGTTCCTGGGATAATGGTGTTGATGTGAGCCATGACCAGCCTTTCAAAGCACTTCATTGCTACAGACGTGAGTGCTACGGGTCGGTAGTAATTTAGGCAGGTTATCTTAGTGTTCTTGGGCACAGGGACTATGGTGGTCTGCTTGAAACATGTTGGTATTACAGACTCAGACAGGGACATGTTGAAAATGTCAGTGAAGACACTTGCCAGTTGGTCAGCGCATGCTCGGAGTACGCGTCCTGGTAATCCGTCTGGCCCTGCGGCCTTGTGAATGTTGACCTGCTTAAAAGTCTTACTCACATCGGCTACGGAGAGCGTGATCACATAGTCATCCGGAACAGCTAATGCTCTCATGCATGCTTCAGTGTTGCTTACCTCGAAGCGAGCATAGAAGTGATTTAGCTCTTCTGGTAGGCTTGTGTCACTGGGCAGCTCGCGGCTGTGCTTCCCTTTGTAGTCTGTAATAGTTTTCAAGCCCTGCCCCATCCGACGAGCGTTAGAGACGGTGTAGTACGATTCAATCTTAGTCCTGTATTGACTCTTTGCCTGTTTGATGGTTCGTCGGAGGGCATAGCGGGATTTCTTATAAGCGTCCGGGTTAGAGTCCCGCTCCTTGAAAGCGGCAGCTCTACCCTTTAGCTCAGTGCGGATGTTGCCTGTAATCCATGGCTTCTGGTTGGGGTATGCATGTATGGTCACTGTGGGGATGACATCATCGATGCACTTATTGATGAAGCCAGTGACTGATGTGGTGCTATCGGAAGAATCCCGGAACTTATTCTAGTCTGTGCTAGCAAAACAGTCCTGTAGCTTAGCATCTGTGTCATCTGACCACTTCCTTATTAACCGAGTCACTGGTGCTTCCTGCTTTAGTTTTTGCTTATAAGCAGGAATCAGGAGGATAGAGTTATGGTCAGATTTGCCAAATGGAGGGTGAGGGAGAGCTTTGTACGCATCTCTGTGTGTGGAGTAAAGGTGGGCTAGAGTTTTTTCCCCTCTGGTTGCACATTTAACATGCTGGTTGAAAATAGGTAGAACAGATTTAAGTTTCCCTGCATTAAAGTTCCCAGCCATTAGGAGCGCTGCCTCTGGATGAGCGTTTTCCTGTTTACTTATGGCCTTATACAGCTCATTGAGTGCAATCTTAGTGCCAGCATTGGTTTCTGGTCGTAAATAGACAGCCACGAAAAATTTAGATGAAAACTCTCTTGGTAAATAGGGTGGTCTACAGTTTATAATGAGATACTCTACCTTAATGCGAGCAAAACCTTGAGACCTCCTTAGTATTAGATTTTATGCACAGACCGCCACCCCTTGTCTTACCGGAGTCAGCCGTTCTATCTTGCCGATGTAGCGTATATCCTGCCAGCTGTATGTTATCCATGTTGTCTTTCAGCCACGAATCGGTGAACCATAAGATATTACAGTTTTGAATGTCCCGTTGGTAGGATAACATTAATCTTAGGTCGTCCAATTTATTTTCAAATGATTGAACATTGGCTAATAGGATTGATGGAAGATGCAGTGTACTCGCTCGCCGTCGGATCCTTACAAAGCAACCCGACCTACGTCCACGATATCTCCGTCTCTTTCTCATGTGAATGACGGGGATTCGGGCCTTGTCAGGTGTCTGTAGGATATCCTTCGCATCTGACTCATTGAAGAAAAAATCTTCATCCAATACGAGGTGAGTAATCGCTGTCCTGATATCCAGAAGCTCATTTTGGTCATAAGAGACGGTAGCATTATGTACAGAATAAATTACAAATAACGCGCAAAAACACACAATAATACAATCGGTTAGAGGGCTGTAAAACGGCAGCCATCTTCTCCGGCGCCACTTCTATCTATCAAGCAGACAACCTAAGTAAATTAATAACAATGACAAATGATTCACTGCTCTACAAACACGCCACAAACGCGCCATTCGCTGCAAAACACTAAAGTGTGTGA
Source organism: Coregonus clupeaformis (assembly GCF_020615455.1). NCBI lineage: Eukaryota > Metazoa > Chordata > Actinopteri > Salmoniformes > Salmonidae > Coregonus > Coregonus clupeaformis. The sequence goes on along the minus strand of NW_025533461.1, from coordinate 1,156,122 downwards.
CAGGCATGAGGACTGCAGATGTGGCCAGGGCAATGAATTGCAATGTCCGTACTGTGAGACGCCTATGACAGCTCTACAGGGAGACAGGACGGACAGCTGATCGTCCTCGCAGTGGCAGACCACGTGTAACAACACCTGCACAGGATCGGTACATCCGAACATTACACCTGCGGGACAGGTACAGGATGGCAACAACAACTACCCGAGTTACACCAGGAATGCACAATCCCTCCATCAGTGCTCAGACTGTCCGCAATAGGCTGAGAGAGGCTGGACTGAGGGCTTGTAGGCCTGTTGTAAGGCAGGTCCTCACCAGATATCACCGGCAACAACATAGCCTATGGGCACAAACCCACCGTTGCTGGACCAGACAAGACTGGCAAAAAGTGCTCTTCACTGACGAGTCGCGGTTTTGTCTCACCAGGGGTGATAGTCGGATTCGCGTTTATCGTCGAAGGAATGAGCGTTACACCGAGGCCTGTACTCTGGAGCGGGATCAATTTGGAGGTGGAGGGTCCGTCATGGTCTGGGGCGGTGTGTCACAGCATCATCGGACTGAGCTTGTTGTCGTTGCAGACAATCTCTATGCTGTGCGTTACAGGGAAGACATCCTCCTCCCTCATGTGGTACTCTTCTTGCAGGCTCATCCTGACATGACCCTCCAGCATGACAATGCCACCAGCCATACTGCTCGTTCTGTGCATGATTTCCTGCAAGACAGGAATGTCAGTGTTCTGCCATGGCCAGCGAAGAGCCCGGATCTCAATCCCATTGAACACATCTGGGACCTGTTGGTTCGGAGGACTAGGGCCATCCCCCCCAGAAATGTCCGGGAACTTGCAGGTGCCTTGATGGAAGAGTGGGGTAACATCTCACAGCAAGAACTGGCAAATCTGGTGCAGTCCATGAGGAGGAGATGCACTGCAGTACTTAATGCAGCTGTTGGCCACACCAGATACTGACTGTTACTTTTGATTTTGACGCCCCCCCCCCTTTGTTCAGGGACACATTATTCAATTTCTGTTAGTCACATGTCTGTGGAACTTGTTCAGTTTATGTCTCAGTTGTTGAATCTGTTAAGTTTGCTGAAAAATAAACACAGTTGACAGAGAGAGGACGTTTCTTTTTCTGTCTGATTGTCTGATATGTAGAAAAGGAAATTGTGTGCCAGCTCTGTGCATTACATTTCTACACCACATTGAGTTCATCCATACACCATCCACTTTACATCCAGTAACGGCACATACAGAATCTATACAACAGAATGTTCTATACTATATACAGTAAATACAGAATCTATATAACAGAATGTTAGATACTATATACAGTACATACAGTATCTATATAACAGAATGTTAGATACTATATACAGTAAATACAGTATCTATGTAACAGAATGTTAGATACTATATACAGTAAATACAGAATCTATATAACAGAATGTTAGATACTACATACAGTAAATCCAGAATCTATATAACAGAATGTTAGATACTATATACAGTAAATCCAGAATCTATATAACAGAATGTTAGATACTATATAAAGTAAATACAGTATCTATATAACAGAAGGTTCTACATAGAGTTCATACAGTATCTATATTTTTTTATTTTTTTATTTTTATTGAACCTTTGTTTAACCAGGTAAGCCAGTTGAGAACAAGTTCTCATTTACAACTGCGACCTGGCCAAGATAAAGCAAATCAGTGCGATAAAAACAACAACACAGAGTTATATATGGGGTAAAACAAAACATACAGTCAAAAATACAACAGAAAATCTATATACAGTGTGTGCAAATGTAGCAAGTTATGGAGGTAAGGCAATAAATAGGCCATAGTGCAAAATAATTACAATTTAGTATTAACACTGGAATGATAGATGTGCAAGAGATGATGTGCAAATAGAGATACTGGGGTGCAAATGAGCAAAAAAAATAACAATATGGGGATGAGGTAGTTGGGTGGGCTAATTACAGAAAGGCTGTGTACAGGTGCAGTGATCGGTAAGTTGCTCTGACAACTGACGCCTAAAGTTAGTGAGGGAGATAAGAGTATCCAGCTTCAGAGATTGTTGCATTGGCAGCAGAGAACTGGAAGGAATGGCGGCCAAAGGAGGTGTTGGCTTTGGGGATGACCAGTGAGATATATCTGCTGGAGCGCAGACTACGGGTGGGTGTTGCTATGGTGACCAGTGAGCTAAGATAAGACGGGGATTTTCCTAGCAGTGATTTATAGATGAGCTGGAGCCAGTGGGTTTGGCGACAAATATGTAGTGAGGGCCAGCCAACAAGAGCGTACAGGTCACAATGGTGGGTAGTATATGGGGCTTTGGTGACAAAACGGATGGCACTGTGATAGACTACATCCCATTTGCTGAGTAGAGTGTTGGAGGCTATTTTGTAAATGACATCGCCGAAGTCAAGGATCGGTAGGATAGTCAGTTTTACGAGGGCATGTTTGGCAGCATGAGTGAAGGAGGCTTTGTTGCGAAACAGGAAGCAGATTCTAGATTTAACTTTTGAATGGAGATGCTTAATGTGAGTCTAGAAGGAGAGTTTACAGTCTAACCAGACACCTAGGTATTTGTAGTTGTCCACATACTCTAGGTCAGACCTGCCGAGAGTAGTGATTCCAGTCGGGTGGGTGGGTGCAAGCAGCGTTCGGTTGAAGAGCATGCATTTAGTTTTACTAGTGTTTAAGAGCAGTTGGAGGCTACGGAAGGAGTGTTGTATGGCGTTGAAGCTCGTTTGGAGGTTTGTTAACACAGTGTCCAATGAAGGGGCAGATGTCTACAAAATGGTGTCGTCCGCATAGAGGTGGATCCGAGCGTCACCAGCAGCAAGAGCAACATCATTGATATACACAGAGAATAGAGTCGGCCCGAGAATTGAACCCTGTGGCACCCCCATAGAGACTGCCAGAGGTCCAGACAACAGGCCCTCCGATTTGACACATTGAACTCTATCTGAGAAGTAGTTGGTGAACCAGGCGAGGCAGTCATTTGAGAAACCAAGGCTATTTAGTCTGCCAATAAGAAAGCGGTGGTTGACAAAGTCGAAAGCCTTGGCCAGGTCGATGAAGACGGCTGTGCTGTACTGTCTTTTATCGATCACGGTTATAATATCGTTTAGGACCTTGAGCGTGGCTGAGGTGCATCCATGACCAGCTCGGAAACCGGATTGCATAGCGGAGAAGGTACGGTGGGATTCGAAATGGTCGGTGATCTGTTTGTTAACTTGGCTTTCAAAAACTTTCGAAAGGAAGGGCAGGATGGATATAGGTCTGTCACAGTTTGGATCTAGAGTGTCACCACCTTTGAAGAGTGGGATGACCGCGGCAGCTTTCCAATCTCTGGGGATCTCAGACGTTACGAAAGACAGGTTGAACAGGCTAGTAATAGGGGTTGCGACAATTTCGGCAGCTAATTTTAGAAAGAAAGGGTCCAGATTGTCTAGCCCAGCTGATTTGTAGGGGTCCAAATTTTTCAGCTCTTTCAGAACATCAGCTGTCTGAATTTGTGTGAAGGAGAAGCGGGGGGGTGGGCATGGGCAAAGTGTTTTAGGGAGCGTTTGACAGTGATGAGGGGTGGTCGTTTGACCGCGGACCCATTACGGATGCAGGCATTAAGGCAGTGATCGAATAAGGCAGTGATCGCTGAGATCCTAGTTGAAGACAGCGGAGGTTTATTTAGAGGGTAAATCTGTCGGGATGATACATATGAGGGTACCCATATTTACAGATTTTGAGTTGTACCTGGTAGGTTCGTTGATAATTTGTGTGAGATTGAGGGCATCTAGTTTAGATTGTAGGTTGGCTGGGGTAATAAGCATATCCCAGTTTAGGTCACCAAGCAGTATGAACTCTGAGGATAGATTGGGGCAATCAGTTCACATATGGTGTCCAGGGCACAGCTCGGGGCTGAGGGGGGTCTGTAGCAAGCGGTAACAGTGAGGGACTTATTTCTGGAAAGGTGGATTTTTTGAAGTAGAAGCTCAAACTGTTTGCGCACAGACCTGGATAGTATGATAGAGCTCTGCAGGCTAGCTCTACAGTAGATTGCAATCCCACCCCCTTTGGCAGTTCTATCGAGACGGAAAATGTTGTAGTTGGGGATGGACATTTCTGAATTTTTGGTGGCCTTCCTAAGCCAGGATTCAGACACTGCTAGAACATCAGGGTTGGCGGAGTGTGCTAACGCAGTGAATAACTCAAACTTAGGGAGGAGGCTTTGGATATTAATGTGCAAGAAACAAAGGCTTTTACGGTTACAGAAGTCAACAAATGATAATGCCTGGGGAGTAGGAGTGATACTGGGGGCTACAGGGCCTGGGTTAGCCTCTACATCACCAGAGGAACAGAGGAGGAGTAGAATATGGATACGGCTAAAGGCTTTAAGAACTGGTCTTCTAGTGCGTTGGGTACAGAGAATAAAAGGGGCAGATTTCCGGGCGTTGTAGAATAGATTCAGGGCATTATATACAGACAAGGATATGGAAGGATATGAGTACAGTGGAGGTAAACCTAAGCGTTGGGTAACGATGAAAGAGAGAGCATCACTGGAGGCACCGATTGAGTTGGTCTCCGCGTGTATGGGGGGTGGGACAAAGGAGCTGTCTAAGGCAGGTTGAGCTGGGCTGGGGGCTCTACAGTGAAATAGTACAATAAGAAATAACCGAAACAGCAATAAGCAAGGCATATTGACATGGGAGAGAGGCATAAAGCAATCACAGGTGTTATTCGAGAGAGCTAAGACAACAGCTGCTAATGACGACAAAGTTTGAGCTGAGGCTAAACATAAACAGTATGCGGTACCGGATAAAGGAACAGTCCAGCAGGCATCAGCTGTATAGCTGAGTTATCATAAGGTCCGGTGAACAGCAATAGTGTCACGAACAGAAGAGGACCCAAGAGCGCAAGTTCAAATTCAGAGTTCTTTATTCAAGGTTACAGGCGGGAAGAGGAGTCCCAGGGGTGTCAGGGGTCTTTCAGGGTCCTCCTGTGGGTACCTGTGCTCCGGGGGTCACCAAATGTCCGGGGGTGTCCAGTCCAAGTGCTTAGTGTGTGTTCCCCAGTGATGGAGCGGCGTATCGGGCTGAGGGTGGTGAAACGTCTGGGCACGCTCATCTGGTGGTCGGAGACCTGGGGGAACACACACACACAACAGCAATATGAATGGCAGGCAGAAGTACAGATCAGGGCTGGGCAAATATCGTGGTGAGAGACAGAAGGCAGAAAGCGAGTTACCGGAGGGGCTGAAGATCGGAGAGTAGTCGAGGTCCAGAAGGCAGGTTGGGATAGACGGGGCAGTAGAACAAGGAGGCAGTCAAGAAAGGATCGGTATCACAAACAGGAGTCAGAGCGCAGACAGGCAGGTTACTGGTCCGGGTTTGAAGACGATCTGACAGGGCTTGGCTGAAAACCAGGGCTTGATATACTGGGAGAGGTAGTGGGGAAATGCAGTTCAGCTGGCAGAGTAATTAGAACAGAGTGAGGCAAGGTGAGGATGGTGAGTGGGAAATGCAGTGCAGCTGGCCAGGTAACAAGAGCAGAGCAGGGCAGGTGGAGCTAGTTAGGCTGAGTAGAGAGAGGGAGGTGAGCAGAGTGGAAGATAATTGAATGCAATTAATGTTGCTACCAGGGAGAGAGAGTGCTCATGACAGGACCCCCCCTCCAAGGGACGGCCCCAGAAGTCCCAAGAACAACATCATGCCGGGAGGGTGGAGGGGAGCAGGCGGCGGGTCAGAACTCCTCCGAGCGGTCCGAGTGAATCTCCTCATCCTCAGAAGGAGCTGGAGGGTCACGGTCGGGAGACAGGACAGGCACTGAGACAGGAGCAGGGCGGGCCGGACGGCTAGGAACCCCTCTTGGACGGCCCCTACGGATTGCAGGCTGATCAGGATGTAGTCGGTGGAAGTCAGTGATAAGGGTCCGGTCCACTATCCTCCTGGCCGGGATCCAGGTCCTCTCCTCTGGACCATATCCCTCCCAATCAACGAGGTACTGGGAGACCCCTACCCCTTCGCCTAGAGCGGAGCAGCCGCCGGACGGTGAAGACAGGACCGCCATCTACGAGGCGCGGAGGAGGTGGCGCCGGAGCTGCAGGGACCAGGGGACTTTCATGGACCGGCTTGACCTTGGAGACGTGGAAGGTGGGGTGGACCCGCATGGAAGCGGGCAACTGAAGTCGGACCGCCGTTGGACTGATGACTTTCTGCACAGGAAAAGGACCAATGAAGCGAGGGCCAGCTTTCGTGATACAACCCGCAGCGGCAGATCCCGGGCAGACAGCCAGACCTTCTGACCAACCCGGTAAGTAGGTGCTGGGGTCCTCCGTCGGTTGGCACCGACGGCGTAGCTGGTTCCAGACTTCAGGAGCACAGTGCGAGCCTGGGCCCCAGTGCGGCGGCAGCGGCGGGCATACGCAAGAGCAGACGGACAGGTGGCATCCGCCTCCTGGCTGGCAAACAGTGGAGGTTGATACCCGTAGACACACTGAAAGGGGGAGAGCCCGGTGGAGGAACTGGTGAGTGAATTATGGGCATATTCCACCCAGAGCAGGTGTTGAGCCCAGGCCCGGGGATTTTGGGAAGCCACACACCTCAGTGCCTTCTCCAGCTCCTGGTTCATGCGTTCAGTCTGGCCGTTTGACTGCGGGTGGAATCCAGACGATAGGCTGGCGGTGGCCCCAAGGAGATGACAGAACTCCTTCCAAAAAGGTTGCTGAGAATTGCGGGCCCGGTCTGACACTATATCCTGGGGTAGGCCATGGATACGAAACACATGTTCCAGGACCACCTGGGAGGTCTCTTTAGCAGAGGGTAGTTTGGGAAGGGGCGAAGTGGGTCATCTTACTAAAGCGGTCAACAATGGTAAGGATGACTGTGTGTCCGTCAGAGGCGGAAGGCCCGTAACAAAGTCCAGTGAAACGTGGGACCAGGGCCTCTTGGGTATGAGTAGGGGTTGCAGCAACCCAGCAGGAGGCTGGTTGGGAGTCTTGTTTCGGGTTACAAGTGGGACAAGCTCGGATGAATTCTCGGACATCCCGTCTCATCCCCCGCCACCAGAACCGCTGGCGGACCAGATGAAGGGTGCGAGTGATGCCGGGATGACAGGCCAGACGGGATTCGTGCCCCCCACTGAATCACAGGTGACCTGAGATTTGCTGGAACAAACAGACGGTTGGGGGCGCTGGTGCTTGGACCTGGCTGGTCCCGAAGAGCCTCCATGACCTGCTTCTCGATCTCCCAGGTGAGGGCCGCTACGACCAAGTGGCTGGGAAGAATGGGAGCTGTCATGGCGGTGGTCTCGTCCTTCTGAAACATCCGGGAAAGAGCATCAGGTTTGATGTTGCGAGATCCCGGGCGGTAGGAGAGCGTGAAATTGAGCGCGTAAAGAACAGAGACCACCGCTGTTGGCGGGAGTTCAGCCTCCTGGCTGTTTGGATATCTCCAGGTTCTTGTGGTCTGTCCACACTACGAATGGTTCCTTTGACCCCTCTAACCAGTGCCGCCATTCTTCAAGGGCGAGCTTGACAGCCAACAGCTCGCGGTTCCCAATGTCGTAGTTGCATTCGGCAGGGTTAGCCGACGGGAGTAGAAGGCACAGGGGTGCATCTTGCCATCCTCAGCTGCTCTTTGAGAAAGCACTGCACCCACTCCCACGTCCGAAGCATCTACCTCCACCACAAACTGCCTTGCTGCATCTGGCATCTGGAGGATGGGAGCAGAAGTGAAACATGTCTTGAGGATATTGAAGGCCTTATCAGCAGCTGATGTCCATTGGTACGGTTGTTTAGTGCTGGTTAGCGCCGTGAGGGGTGCAGCCACTGTGCTATAGTTTCTGATGAATCTCCTATAAAAAGTTGGCAAAGCCCAGGAACTGTTGCAACTTCTTCCGAGACTCAGGAACTGGCCAGGAAGTGACAGCCGACACCTTCGTGAGATCCATCTGAATGCTGCCCTCGGTCACCACATACCCCAGGAATGAAACGGTCTTGGCATGGAACTCGCACTTCTCTGCCTTCACGAAAGAGAGTTCTCCAGCAGGCGGCGCAGGACCAACCGGACGTGGTGCGTGTGTTCTGACAGAGTCTTTGAGAATATTAAAATATCGTCAAGGTACACAAATACGAACGTATTTAGCATGTCCCTGAGGATATCATTCACTAGGGCTTGAAAAACTGCTGGGGCATTGGTGAGGCCGAAGGGCATGACGAGATATTCATAGTGGCGGTAGGTGTGTTGAACGCTGTCTTCCATTCGTCTCCCTCCCTCATCCGCACCAGATGGTAGGCATTGCGAAGGTCCAGCTTAGTGAATACAGTGGCTCCCTGCAGCAGTTCGAAGGCAGACGAAAGTAAGGGCAGTGGGTAGCGATTCTTAACCGTGATGTCGTTCAGACCCGGTAATCTATGCATGGACGAAGAGAACCGTCCTTCTTGCCGACAAAGAAGAATCCCGCTCCTGCGGGGGAAGACGACGGTCTAATTATCCCGGAGGCAAGAGAGTCATTAATGTAGTCCTCCATGGCCTTTCTTTCCGGGGCTGACAGTGAATACAGACGACCCTTGGGAGGTGCTGTGCCAGGCAGGAGATCAATCGCGCAGTCATAGGGTCTGTGTGGGGGGTAGAGATGTCGCCTTGGATTTGTTGAACACCTCTTTCAGGCTGTGGTAACAGGCCGGAACATTGGATATGTCGGAGGTAGCGCTAGATCCTTCCCGGTGAACGGGCAGGGTGGCCCCCCTTAAACAGGTCTGGTGACAACTCCTTCCCCACTCACGGACTGTTCCTGTCTCCCAGTCGATGTGGGGGTTGTGCTGACTGAGCCACGGGTATCCAAGAATGAGTGGTTGGCCAGGTGAGTGTAGGAGGTGAAACTGGATGGACTCCTGGTGGTTTCCTGACAGCAGGATTGTCACAGGGGCGGAGATATGAGTGACAGTGCCAAGATGATGCCCATCCAGGGCTCGTGCAGGAATGGGTTGTGTCAGTTGATGATGGTTCACGCCCAGTTGCTGTGCAAGCTCAGGGTCCATGATGTTTGCTTGGCTCCGGAATCCACAGGGCGGCCAATGTATGAGTCTTGTCAGAAAGCTGAAGGCGGAGATGAAGCAGGGTCTTTCGGATGGAGGGAGACTGAAGCTTGTTGAGCTCACTGGATCTCCCCTACACCTGGTGAGCTGCGGCTTTTGCCGGACAAGTAGCGACACGGTGATTCTCGCCACCACAGTAGAGGCAAAGGTTGGAGCTTAGACGGCGCCCGACGCTCCTCGGGAGTCAGAGAGGCACGGCCAATCTCCATGGGCTCAGGCTGATTGAGTTGGCTATGGGACTTGACAGGCAGGGGCTGGACAGGCGGTATCGACCCGAGCACGGATGGCAGGTTGACTGAGACGGCCCTTCTCCCTCCTCCGGGTCTGTATACGGCGGTCAATGCGAACGGCAAGGTCAATGGCGGCATCAAAGCGTTGAGGGCGGGTCATGGGAAACAAGCTCGTCCTTGATATAGTCCGCCAGGCTATGGAGGAAGGCTTGCACCAGTGCCTCTGGGTTAAACGAGCTTTGACTGGCCAGGGTACGAAAGTCAATGGAGAAGTCTGCCACTGTCCGATTGCCCTGACGGATGGTGAGCAGAGCTAGTGCGACCGGCTGTTGGCGAGCCTAGGTCAAAGACCTTTAACATCTCCTCCTCAAAGGCACTGAAGGAGGCACAGGCTGGGGTTTGCCGGTCGAATTCCGCCGTTCCCCACAACCGAGCTCGACCGGTGAGATGTGTGATGACATACCCCACCTTGGCTCCCTCTGTTGAGAAAGTCCTGGGCTGTAGTGCAAACTGGATTCGGCAGCTGCTCAAGAATGGTCTTACTTGCTTCTGGTTGCCATCAAAACGTTCCGGGTTCCCAATCCTTGGTTCAGGAGCGTGGGGATCTGGTGGCAGCACTGCCGGGCCTGCAGCATTGGGACCTCCAGCGGAGGGATGAAGGAGTATCGGTGGTACAGGAACAAAAGGACCAGGGGGGTGCAGGTGGAGTAGCCGGGCTTGAGAGTAGTTGCAGGGCTTGGGCTAGCTGTTGTTGCTGCAGTTGGAACTGTTGTTGCTGCTGGTTGAATAGCTGGAGAAGGGGAAGCGATGTCGCCAGCCATCCGATTTATGTCTCCCTCAGAGCGTTCCAGTCGCTGTAGGGCAGTCCTCTCTGGCTCTTCCTCCATCGTGGTCAGGGAGTGCGCTGGGTCCATGATGGTCAGATCGTTCTGTCACGAACAGAAGAGGACCCAAGAGCGCAAGTTCAAATTCAGAGTTCTTTATTCAAGGTTACAGGCGGGAAGAGGAGTCCCAGGGGTGTCAGGGGTCTTTCAGGGTCCTCCTGTGGGTACCTGTGCTCCGGGGTCACCAAATGTCCGGGGTGTCCAGTCCAAGTGCTTAGTGTGTGTGTTCCCCAGTGATGGAGCGGCGTATCGGGCTGAGGGTGGTGAAACGTCTGGGCACGCTCATCTGGTGGTCGGAGACCTGGGGGAACACACACACACAACAGCAATATGAATGGCAGGCAGAAGTACAGATCAGGGCTGGGCAAATATCGTGGTGAGAGACAGAAGGCAGAAACGAGTTACCGGAGGGGGCTGAAGATCGGAGAGTAGTCGAGGTCCAGAAGGCAGGTTGGGATAGACGGGGCAGTAGAACAAGGAGGCAGTCAAGAAAGGATCGGTATCACAAACAGGAGTCAGAGCGCAGACAGGCAGGTTACTGGTCCGGGTTTGAAGACGATCTGACAGGGCTTGGCTGAAAACCAGGGCTTGATATACTGGGAGAGGTAGTGGGGAAATGCAGTTCAGCTGGCAGAGTAATTAGAACAGAGTGAGGCAAGGTGAGGATGGTGAGTGGGAAATGCAGTGCAGCTGGCCAGGTAACAAGAGCAGAGCAGGGCAGGTGGAGCTAGTTAGGCTGAGTAGAGAGAGGGGAGGTGAGCAGAGTGGAAGATAATTGAATGCAATTAATGTTGCTACCAGGAGAGAGAGTGCTCATGACAAATAGGAGAGTTTGGAGGTAGTTCGGGGGCTGCTATAGCACTGGCGAGCAAGAGGCCCGGCTTGCGTGTGCTAGCGGGCCGGGGCTAGCAGATTGATCTTCGTGGTCGCCATCGTAACGGGAAGCCTGTTGAAACCACATCAGACGATTTCGTCGGCAAGCTAGTCGTGTTGGATCGGCGGGGCTCCGTGTCAACACTAGGAGGTCCCGTCCGGTTGACAGAGAGGTAGATAGCCGGGAGATGGGCCTGGCTCGAGGCTAGCTCAAGGCTAACTTTTTGTTTTGCCCTAGCACCACACAGCTGATTTAAATAATCACAGCTTGATGATGAGCTGGTGGAGTGCTAGGGCAACAACAGAAATGTGCACCCCTTGGGGTCCCCAAGACTAAGATCAAGATACGCAGCACTAAGGACATCTTATGAGGCTTAATGAAGCCTTCATAAACCCTTTATATGACCTAGATAGGCTACTGTAGAAGCTTCACAAATGACAACGGCATATTAGATTAAGGGTACTAAAACAGGTCCTTACATTTGGTGTCAAGTATGGCATGATTCTTATGCCTTCCTCTATAGCAGGGGTATTCAGCTAGAGGTCCAGAGTTGATCTATAGCAGGGTTATTCAGCTAGAGGTCCAGAGTTGATCTATAGCAGGGTTATTCAGCTAGAGGTCCAGAGTTGATCTATAGCAGGGGTATTCAGCTAGAGGTCCAGAGTTGATCTATAGCAGGGGTATTCAGCTAGAGGTCCAGAGTTGATCTATAGCAGGGGTATTCAACTAGAGGTCCAGAGTTGATCTATAGCAGGGGTATTCAACTAGAGGTCCAGAGTTGATCTATAGCAGGGGTATTCAACTAGAGGTCCAGAGTTGATCTATAGCAGGGGTATTCAACTAGAGGTCCATATAGAGGTCCAGAGTTGAGTTTGAGGGTTTTATAGAGTATGATTTGTGCTTATAAATGATTTGTTAAGCATTTCTTGTCAAAAATGAATTTCCCACCTTTTCCAGTTCAGTAGTTCCCTCCAGTCATATTCTAAACCAGGAGTAACATATTGTTCTGTCATGTCCATCATATTCTAAACCAGGAGTAGCATATTGTTCTGTCATGTCCGTCATATTCTAAACCAGGAGTAGCATATTGTTCTGTCATGTCCATCATATTCTAAACCAGGAGTAGCATATTGTTCTGTCATGTCCATCATATTCTAAACCAGGAGTAGCATATTGTTCTGTCATGTCCATCATATTCTAAACCAGGAGTAGCATATTGTTCTGTCATGTCCATCATATTCTAAACTAGGAGTAGCATACAAACGCCTCACACCGCGTGGCTGCTGCCTCTCTAACCTGGTTGTCCCTGCACGCACGACCCACGTGGAGTTCCATGTCTCCGGCAGCCTCTGGAACTGCCGTTCTGCGGCCAACAAGGCAGAGTTCATCTCAGCCTATGCTACCCTCCAGTCCCTTGACTTCTTGGCGCTGACGGAAACATGGATTACCACAGAAAACACTGCTACTCCTACTGCTCACTCCTCGTCTGACCATGTGTTCTCGCATACCCCGAGAGCATCTGGTCAGCGGGGTGGTGGCACAGGAATCCTCATCTCTCCCAAGTGGACATTCTCTCTTCCTCCCCTGACCCATCTGTCTATCTCCTCATTTGAATTCCATGCTGTCACAGTCACTAGCCCATTCAAGCTGAATATCCTTGTCATCTATCGCCCTCCAGGTTCCCTTGGAGAGTTCATCAATGAGCTTGACGCCTTGATAAGTTCCTTTCCTGAGGATGGCTCACCCCTCACAGTTCTGGGTGACTTTAACCTCCCTACGTCTACATTTGACTCATTTCTCTCTGCCTCCTTCTTTCCACTCCTCTCCTCTTTTGACCTCATCCTCTCACCTTCCCCCCCTACTCACAAGGCAGGCAATACGCTTGACCTCATCTTTACTAGATGCTGTTGTTCTACTAATCTCACTGCAACTCCCCTCCAAGTCTCCGACCACTAATTTGTATCCTTTTCTCTCTCGCTCTCCTCCAACACTACTCACTCTGCCCCTACACAGATGGTAATGCGCCGTCGCAACCTTCGCTCTCTCTCTCCCGCTACTCTCTCCTCTTCCATCCTATCATCTCTTCCCTCTGCTCAATCCTTCTCCCTCCATTCGCCAACTCTCTTGCTATCTCTCTCAGAATGACCTTCTAGATCCAAACCAGTCAGGTTTCAAGACTGGTCATTCAACTGAGACTGCTCTTCTCTGTGTCACGGAGGCTCTCTGCACTGTATCCATATTGTAAACTAGGAGTAGCATATTGTGCTGTCATGTCCATCATATTCTAAACCAGGAGTAGCATATTGTTATATCATGTCCATCATATTCTTAACCAGGAGTAGCATATTGTTATATCATGTCCATCTTCTTCTCAGATATATATATACAGGTATATTTACAGTAATTAATCAGGCCAGAGGGGGTGTGGTATATGGCCAATATACCAGGGCTATGGGCTGTTCTTATGCATAATGCAACGTGGAGTGCCTGGTCATAGCCCTTAGCCGCAGTATATTGGCCATATACCACAAACCCCAGAAGTGCCTTATTGCTATTATAAACTGGTTACCAACATAATTAGAGCAGTAAAAATAAACATTTTGTCATAACTGTGGTATATGGCTTTCAGCCAATCAGCATTCAGGGCTCGAACAACCCAGTTTATAATTAGGTATATACACTGAGTATACAAAACATTAAGAACACCTGCTATTTCCATGACATAGCCTGCCCAGGTGAATCCAGGTGAACGCTATGATCCCTTATTGATGTCACTTGTTAAATCCACCTCAATCAGTGTAGATGAAGGGGAGGAGACTGGTTAAAGAATGATTTTTAAGCCTTGAGACAATTGAGACATGGATTGTGTATGTGCCATTCAGGGGGTGAATGGGCAAGACTAAATATTTAAGTGTCTTTGAACGGGGTATGGTAGTAGGTACCAGGAACACCGGTTTGAGTGTGTCAAGAACTGCAATGCTGCTGGGTTTTTCACGCTCAACAGTTTCCCATGTGTATCAAGATTGGTCCACCACCCAAAGGACATCCAGCCAACTTGACACAACTGTGGGAAGCATTAGAGTCAACTTGGGCCAGCATCCCTGTGGAACGCTTGACACCTTGTAGAGTCCATGCCCCAAAGAGCTGAGGCTGTTCTGAGGGCAAAAGGGGAGGAGGGGTGGGGATGCAACTCAATATTAGGAATATTTGGTATAACTCATTGTATATTATATTCATTAGCATTTCCAAAATGTTTCAAATATCTTATCAGAGACCACCCTCTGGTGGCAAGTAAGGCATTGGAACAACAGGGCCTGTGTCTAGTGTTGCCAGATTGAGCAATTGGGCTACGCTTAATAGATTTTGTTGGGATTTTGATTCAGATTATTCAGCAAAGTGAATCAAAGTGAATCAAATCTGGCAACACTGCCTAATGACAGCTATTATCATACTATCCTCTGACAACTTCCGCTCTGTCCATGGAATCAAATGTAATAGACTTTGTTATGAAAGCATCATTCTCGGTATCATGATACCATTTCAAATGAAAAAACTGATGTTTAACAGATTACCATCCCATATGTGGGGAAGTGTTATATGATTGTAATGGTGATGACGAGGTTATAGTTATATGATGTATTGGTGAGGAGGGGATTATAGTTATTTGATGGTAATATTGAGGATGTTATAGTTATATGATGGTAATGGTGAGGAGACGTTATAGTTATATGATGGTAATGGTGAGGAGACGTTATAGTTATATGATGGTTATGGTGAGGAGGGCGTCATAGTTATATGATGGTAATGGTGAGGAGGTTAAAGTTATGTGATGGTAATGGTGAGGAGACGTTATAGTTATATGATGGTAATGGTAAGGAGGACGTTATAGTTATATGATGGTAATGGTGAGGAGACGTTATAGTTACATGATGGTTATGGTCTGGACATTATAGCTATATGATGGTAATGGTGAGGACATTATAATTATATGATGGTAATAGTGGGGATTTTATAGTTATATGATGTAATGGTGGAGACGTTATAGTTATATGATGCTAATAGTGGAGACATTATAGTTATATGATGGTAATGGTGGAGACATTATAGCTATATGATGGTAATGGTGAGGAGGGCGTTATAGTTATATGATGGTAATGGTGAGGAGGTTATAGTTATATGATGGTAATGGTGAGGATTTTATAGTTATATGATGGTAATGGTGAGGAGACGTTATAGTTATATGATGGTAATGGTGAGGAGGACGTTATTGTTATATGATGGTTATGGTGTGGACATCATAGTTATATGACAGTAATGGTGAGGAGGACGTTATAGTTATATGATGGTAATAGTCTGGACGTTATAGTTATATGATGGTAATGGTGAGGATTTTATAGTTATATGATGGTAATGGTGAGGAGACGTTATAGTTATATGATGGTAATGGTGAGGAGACGTTATAGTTATATGATGGTAATGGTGAGGAGGTTATAGTTATATGATGGTAATGGTGAGGAGGGCGTTATAGTTATATGATGTAATGGTCTGGACGTTATAGTTATATGATGGTAATGGTGTGGACATCATAGTTATATGATGGTAATGGTGAGGAGGGCGTTATAGTTATATGATGGTAATGGTGAGGAGGTTATAGTTATATGATGGTAATGGTGAGGAGGGCGTTATAGTTATATGATGTAATGGTCTGGATGTTATAGTTATATGATGGTAATGGTGAGGAGGATGTTATAGTTATATGATGGTAATGGTGAGGAGGTTATAGTTATATGATGGTAATGGTGAGGAGGGCGTTATAGTTATATGATGTAATGGTCTGGACGTTATAGTTATATGATGGTAATGGTGAGGATTTTATAGTTATATGATGGTAATGGTGAGGAGACGTTATAGTTATATGATGTAATGGTGGAGACGTTATAGTTATATGATGGTAATGGTGAGGAGGTTATAGTTATATGATGGTAATGGTGAGGAGGACGTTATAGTTATATGATGTAATGGTCTGGACGTTATAGTTATATGATGGTAATGGTGAGGATTTTATAGTTATATGATGGTAATGGTGAGGAGACGTTATAATTATATGATGTAATGGTGGAGACGTTATAGTTATATGATGGTAATGGTGAGGAGGTTATAGTTATATGATGGTAATGGTGAGGAGGACGTTATAGTTATAGGATGGTAATGGTCTGGACGTTATAGTTATATGATGGTAATGGTGAGGATTTTATAGTTATATGATGGTAATGGTGGAGACATTATAGTTATATGATGGTAATGGTGAGGAGACGTTATAGTTATATTATGGTAATGGTGGAGACATTATAGTTATATGATGGTAATGGTGAGGAGGGCGTTATAGCTATATGATGGTAATGGTGAGGAGGTTATAGTTATATGATGGTAATGGTGAGGACGTTATAGTTATATGATGGTAATGGTGAGGAGACGTTATAGTTATATGATGGTAATGGTGAGGATGTTATAGTTATATGATGGTAATGGTGAGGAGATTATAGTTATATGATGGTAATGGTGAGGAGGACGTTATAGTTATATGATGGTAATGGTCTGGACGTTATAGTTATATGATGTAATGGTGAGGATTTTATAGTTATATGATGGTAATGGTGGAGACATTATAGTTATATGATGGTAATGGTGAGGAGACGTTATAGTTATATGATGGTAATGGTGGAGACATTATAGTTATATGATGGTAATGGTGAGGAGGGCGTTATAGTTATATGATGGTAATGGTGAGGAGACGTTTTAGTTATAGGATGGTAATGGTCTGGACGTTATAGTTATATGATGGTAATGGTGAGGATTTTATAGTTATATGATGGTAATGGTGGAGACATTATAGTTATATGATGGTAATGGTGAGGAGACGTTATAGTTATATGATGGTAATGGTGGAGACATTATAGTTATATGATGGTAATGGTGAGGAGGGCGTTATAGCTATATGATGGTAATGGTGAGGAGGTTATAGTTATATGATGGTAATGGTGAGGACGTTATAGTTATATGATGGTAATGGTGAGGAGACGTTATAGTTATATGATGGTAATGGTGAGGATGTTATAGTTATATGATGGTAATGGTGAGGAGATTATAGTTATATGATGGTAATGGTGAGGAGACGTTATAGTTATATGATGGTAATGGTGGAGACGTTATAGCTATATGATGGTAATGGTGAGGAGGTTATAGTTATATGATGTAATGGTGAGGAGGTTATAGTTATATGATGGTAATGGTGAGGAGGTTATTGTTATATGATGGTAATGGTGAGGAGGTTATAGTTATATGATGGTAATGGTGAGGAGGGCGTTATAGTTATATGATGGTAATGGTGAGGAGACGTTATAGTTATATGATGGTAATGGTGAGGAGACGTTATAGTTATATGATGGTAATGGTGAGGAGGTTATAGTTATATGATGGTAATGGTGAGGACGTTATAGTTATATGATGGTAATGGTGAGGAGACGTTATAGTTATATGATGGTAATGGTGAGGAGGATGTTATAGTTATATGATGGTAATGGTGAGGAGGGCGTTATAGTTATATGATGGTAATGGTGAGGAGGTTATAGTTATATGATGTTAATGGTGAGGAGGTTATAGTTATATGATGGTAATGGTGAGGAGGTTATAGTTATATGATGGTAATGGTGAGGAGATTATAGTTATATGATGTAATGGTGAATACGTTATAGTTATATGATGGTAATGGTGAGGAGACGTTATAGTTATATGATGGTAATGGTGAGGAGGTTATTGTTATATGATGGTAATGGTGAGGAGGTTATAGTTATATGATGGTAATGGTGAGGAGGTTATAGTTATATGATGGTAATGGTGAGGAGGTTATAGTTATATGATGGTAATGGTGAGGAGGACGTTATAGTTATATGATGGTAATGGTCTGGACGTTATAGTTATATGATGGTAATGGTGAGGAGACGTTATAGTTATATGATGGTAATGGTGAGGAGACGTTATAGTTATATGATGGTAATGGTGAGGAGGTTATAGTTATATGATGGTAATGGTGAGGAGACGTTATAGTTATGTGATGGTAATGGTGAGGAGACGTTATAGTTATATGATGGTAATGGTGAGGAGATTATAGTTATATGATGGTAATGGTGAGGAGGTTATAGTTATATGATGGTAATGGTGAGGAGGTTATAGTTATATGATGGTAATGGTGAGGACGTTATAGTTATATGACGGTAATGGTGAGGAGGTTATAGTTATATGGTGGTAATGGTGAGGAGGTTATAGTTATATGATGGTAATGGTGAGGAGACATTATAGTTATATGATGGTAATGGTGAGGAGACGTTATAGTTATATGATGGTAATGGTGAGGAGATTATAGTTATATGATGGTAATGGTGAGGAGGTTATAGTTATATGATGGTAATGGTGAGGACGTTATAGTTATATGACGGTAATGGTGAGGAGGTTATAGTTATATGATGGTAATGGTGAGGAGATTATAGTTACAGCGCCTTCAGAAAGTATTCGTACCGCTTGACTTATTCCCCATTTTGTTGTTCAGCCTGGATTCAACATGGATTAAAAAAATAATAATTCTCACTCATCTACAAGCAATAGCCCATAACGACGAAGTGAAAACATGTTTTTAGCAAATTTATTGCAAATAAAATTCAGAAATATCTAATTGACATCAGTATTCACAGCCCCTTAGTCAATACTTTGTAGAAGCACATATTGGTGCTCTTGGGTTTGCTGATTTTCTCCCGTTCTTCCTTGCAGATTTTCTCCTGTTCTTCCTTGCTGATTTTCTCCCATTCTTCCTTGCTGATTTTCTCCTGTTCTTCCTTGCTGATTTTCTCCCGTTCTTCCTTGCTGATTTTCTCCCATTCTTCCATGCAGATTTTCTCAAACTCTTCTGTTAGATGAGGAGCGGGCGGTGAACAGCAGTCTTCAAGGCTTTGGCTGGGCCACTCAAGGACTTTCACATCCTTGTTCTGAAGCCATTCCAGCGTTGCTTTGGCTGTATGCTTGAGGTCATTGTCCTGTTGGAACGTAAATCTTCGTCCCAGTCTAAGGTCGTTTGCACTCTGAAGCAGGTTCTCATCAAGAATGTACCTGTATTTGGCTCCATTCATTGTTCCCTCTGTCCTTACCAGTCTCCCAGTCCCTGCTGCTGAAAATCTGCCAGCACCATGCTTCAACCAATCACAGCACAGATGACACATGACACATGTCATAACCCCATTCTGAGAACCAATCACCACACAGACATCACATGACACGGGTCGTAACACCATTCTGGTTCATGCTGCTCTGGATATTTATTTAGTTATTTTTCTCTTGCCCCTGTCTTGGAGTCGTGGACAGTCAAGCGGCAACAAGAGTGACAGTTCATAACTTTCGTCAAGCTAGAAAATAATTTACTCACATTTTTTACTGATCACAAACATTCCAGAAACACACCTTAGGGGGTAAGGAGGTAAGAATCAGAATTACTTTTTGCATAGTATTAAATGAGCAAAGACATTGAGTTCTTTATTTACAAGTATTATACAGATAAAAAATAAAATGATAAAAACAAGATGTAGGATGATAGAGGATACTTCATTACTATTTATACCCATCAACGGGCTAAAATGCCATATTTCACCGTTGGCATTTTAATGTCTTCTCTGTTCCACAAAATGTATGCTGCTGAGTACAGTACATAGAGGCAGGTGACAAATTGCAACAAACATCATCATTATTAGGATCATTATTATTATTAGTAATATTAGTCAGTTTCAATACTGTTGTTGACAGTTGGATGGGTTAGTGAAGCATGGTGTGATTTGACCAACAGCTTGGAGATGCTGTGAAGCATGGTGTGATTTGACCAACAGCTTGGAGATGCTGTGAAGCATGGTGTGATTTGACCAACAGCTTGGAGAGGCTGTGAAGCATGGTGTGATTTGACCAACAGCTTGGAGAGGCTGTGAAGCACGGTGTGATTTGACCAACAGCTTGGAGAGGCTGTGAAGCATGGTGTGATTTGACCAACAGCTTGGAGATGCTGTGAAGCATGGTGTGATTTGACCAACAGCTTGGAGATGCTGTGAAGCATGGTGTGATTTGACCAACAGCTTGGAGATGCTGTGAAGCATGGTGTGATTTGACCAACAGCTAGGAGAGGCTTTGAAGCACGGTGTGATTTGACCAACAGCTTGGAGATGCTGTGAAGCATGGTGTGATTTGACCAACAGCTTGGAGATGCTGTGAAGCATGGTGTGATTTGACCAACAGCTTGGAGAGGCTGTGAAGCACGGTGTGATTTGACCAACAGCTTGGAGATGCTGTGAAGCATGGTGTGATTTGACCAACAGCTTGGAGATGCTGTGAAGCATGGTGTGATTTGACCAACAGCTTGGAGATGCTGTGTAAAAAACTGAGATCTGGGCACAAATTCACAAAGCATATCAGTGTAGGAGTACTGATCTAGGATCAGGCTCCCCCATGTCCTTATATAATCGCATTCATTATGATCTAAAAGGTCGAAACTGATCCTGGATCAGAACTGCTACTCTGAGACGCGTTGTGAATATGGGCCCTTGTTGTCTGGTTGGGACTGGGTTGGGATCAGGGCCCTTCTCCACAAAGTGTCTCAGAGTAGCAGTGCTGATCTAGGATCAGCTTCCCCCCCCCTGTAGGATCAGTCTGACCTTTAAATTACTATGAATAAGAGAGAGGGGGACCTGATTCTAGATCAGGACTTCTTCTCAGGAAACACTTTATGAATACAGGCCCTGATTAGTAGTGACGTCCGTTATAGAGGATTTAGTCGTGTTTGGTAGAGCACCGCCTGGACGGATGGACTGACGGCAAATCTCCTCTTAGAAGACACTCCTCTATATACGGTAGGGTCCTCTACTGATCACTGTTGCATCATGGGGAGGCAGGTAGCTTAGTGGTTAAGAGCATTGTGCCAGTAACCGCAAAGGTCGCTGGTTCTAATCCCCGAGCCGACTAGGTGAAAAATCAGTCGATGTGCCCTTGAGCAAGGCACTTAACCCTAATTGCTCGTGGAAGTTGCTCTGGATAAGAGCGTCTGCTAAATGACTAAAATGTAATGAACTGGTTTAATAATAAAAATACACAGGAAGGAAAAGAGAAATCAGGTCAAGATATAATTACCGAAGGATTCATTTAGAGTAGAACAATTGGATTGGTTCAACTTGCATATTACATCATGCTTTTCAATGACTCCAATATTGGTTATAGAAATACAACAATAATACCATAGATTTGGTCTGTGGTCGCGGGTATGAACGTCTCAGTGCCTTTTGATGGATAGTAGTTATGTGCCTCCCCGCTCTTTCCTTCCTCCCTTTTAAAGCACAATAAATAGCTCTAACCACTAGTGAATAGTGTGGAGATGCTAGAGGTGAAACTTGGGGAAGGCAGGAACACAAGCTTGGTTAAAACACACGGTGAAAGGGCACCACAGAGAAGTTCATTCATGTCCAGATCGGGAGGATGTTTTCTTCTTCTATAAACAGATCTTCTTCTTCTTCTGTTCACTTTTTTAAAATCAGTCGCAGCATTATTCCATTTTATTGTTGTTGTTTTTTTTTGAAAATACCAACAGCTTTGGAAAGCCGTGTGTTTCTTTCTTTTTGAAGGAAAATAAGAAATCAAGAAATAAATAAAAAAGTATCAACACAATATATCACAAGATTTTTTAACACAACTTTTAGATTTTTCCCATACAGATAAGCCAAATATAACTTAGTTTGCAATTTCTAATATAAATCCATCGCAGCCTTAGACGGTCACACAAAAGTGAAAACATTTTCCTTAAAACAAGCAGTTTTTCTATAGAAGGCCTGTCCCCCTCTCAGTCTGAACTCAAACTATTAACGAAAATAATAAAAAAGTAGATAAATAGTAATTAAAGACATAAACCTTGGTCTTATTAAGATCTCTGTTTGGAAACAAAGGTTCAAAGTTCATCCTAACAATCATATAATAATACGAAGCCACATTAATTTTTACGTCCCATAATATTCTGGTTTTTCTTTTGTTATCCTCTAAATATATCTACAGTATTTGACAAGTAGCAGGCAAGTCCAGTACACTGTATGTTATAAACACCAAGGAGCAGAACTCAAACAAGTCGAGTTGTTCCAACTACATCTGCTGAAATGGTTTGGAACCCTACAAATGAACCAGGAAGTATCTACGGGGTGTAAACAAATGACATTCTCTTAAGGACATAAATAAGTTAAAAGTGTAGTCAGAGCCATTGAAGCAGAAACAAGGCAACATGCCAACTAACAAAGATAAACTCTTTATATATATTTATATATAATATCTTTAAGAAATGCTATTTATTTACGGGTTCCTCTTCTCCAACAGGTGCAAATCTACTGTGCAAGTTGAGCCCTACGACCTTGATCTAATTTATTAATGAAATACCTCTTTACCCTTAAGCACATGCCACACAGGGAACTCACAGACCAGTGAATCGGATGCTGTCTTTAAAGTAGCGGTCCACGGCACTTCCCACCGACCCACCCAATCAAATAATTCAAATAAAATTTCAATTAAAACGCTGGGTAATGTACATTCATGCAGGAGCGATAAAAATGTTTTAATGTAATTTAAACTATTATCAATATAGTCATTGTTATTGTGCGGACGGAGCAGGGAGTAAGGTGTAGTTTACACTGTTGTTCCTCCCAGGTCTTTCTGGTCCTCTGCTTTACTGCTGCTAGAAACATGGTTCAGTCAGTCAGCACACACACACACACACACACACTCAGACAGACACACACACACACACACACACAGACACACACACACACACTCAGACAGACACACACACACACACACAGACAGACACACACACACACTCAGACAGACACACACACACACTCAGACACACACACACACACACACACACACACACACACACACACACACACTCAGACACACACACACACACACACTCAGACACACACACACACACACACACACACACACACACACACACACACACACACACACACACACTCAGACACACACACACACACACACAGACAGACACACACACACACACACACAGACACACACACACTCAGACAGACACACACACACACACACACACACACACACACACACACACAGACAGAAACACACACACACACACACACACACACTCAGACAGACACACACACACACACTCAGACAGACACACACACACACACACACACACACAAAGACACACACACACACACACCCAGACACACACACATACACACACACACACACACACACATCACACAGACACACACACACACACACACACACACAGACAGACACACACACACACACACACACAGACAGACACACACACACACACACACACACACACACACACACACACCCAGACACACACACAGACACACACACACACACACACACACACACACAGACACACACACACACACAGACACTACACACATACATACCGTACAGACACGCGTTCATGTCATGTGTGTTGGTTTTGTTGCACTTTCTGATTGTATAGGTATAGTAGTCTGTTTTCTCAGGAGGAGACAGCAGGAGACAGCAGGAGACAGCAGGAGACAGCAGGAGACAGCAGGAGACAGCAGGAGACAGCAGGAGACAGCCTGGGGCTAGAGGAAGGTCTCCAAACTGCAGACAAAGGAGGTCTTCAAGAGACTGCAAGACTGAAGTCTCCAAACTGCAGTGTGGGAGCCACCAGGCTGCAGTAGAGGAGATCTCCAGAAGGCCTCAAGACGAAGGTCTCCAGATTGCAGTGGGAGCTGCCAGAGGGATGCTGCTCTGCCAGGAAGGATATCTCCAAATCTGCAGACGAGGAGGTCTCCACCAGCCAGCTGCAGGCCACTAAAGGGAGGTCTCCAGACTGTGCAGGGGGCTGGCTGGGCTGGAGGAAGCAGCTGATTTACTGGTGGTGTCGATGGTGAGGTTGATGCCGCTGTCGACGGCGTTGTTGTTCTTGTTGGGGGACTGGGGCTGGCTGCCTGCCCGGGGCGTCTTCGTCAGCGATGGGTCCTCCTCCAAGTCCGTGTCGTCTATCAGGGGGATGTGGGGCGTGGAGTCTTCTATTCTAAACTCTGGGTGGGTCATGAAGCTATGGATGGACGGTCTGGAGTCGGGTTTCTCAAGTCCTTCGTAGAGAGAGCTACGGAATGCGTTCACGACGCGAATCTGTGAGGTGGGGTGGGGGGATGGGGGTGGGGGGGAACACATGAGAGCAAATGAGAAACGGCAGGAAAGATTGGCTCTGGAAGAGGTAGTGACAGAGAACCCTCTGAGATAGACAGATGGACAGACAGAGAGGAGGAGAGGAGGAGAGGAGGAGGAGTGGATAACTGCAGTCCGTGGTCTGATTGTACAATACAGTACAATACAGTACAATACAGTACACAACTCACTCATTTGGATAAAAACAATGGGAAGTATAAACCGCCAAAACAAAAGGTGATAATAAAAACCCCAAGATAAAGGCAACACTCATTATATGTATACGCTCGGATCCAATGTGCAATATACCTATAAAGAGACAAGCCACGTTAATAAAGAAATGCACAGAAAAATTTAAAACATGCAAGTTGAAGAGGTCTGGTGGTAAGTCAGTAACGGTAGGAGGAAAAGTTAGAGTTCAGGGAGACGGATCATACCAGGACAGGGATAGGGACAGGGACAGTTAGGACATCCATAGACACTGTGAATAGATGAGGAATAAAGGTGAACACAAAGGAGGAACGACCAGGTATTTTTTTTTGGGGGGGGGGAATAATGAGGTGTAAATGATAATAGTGCTACAACCAACAACACAAGCAGACCAGAAGCTTCAACAGCCAACCAACCATCCAGACAACCAACAAAACAATGGAAGCAGACCAGAATCTTCAACAACCAACCAACCATCCAGACAACCGACAACACAATGGAAGCAGACCAGAAGCTTCAACAGCCAACCAACCATCCAGACAACCGACAACACAATGGAAGCAGACCAGAAGCTTCAACAACCAACCAACCATCCAGACAACCGACAACACAATGGAAGCAGACCAGAAGCTTCAACAGCCAACCAACCATCCAGACAACCGACAACACAATGGAAGCAGACCAGAAGCTTCAACAACCAACCAACCATCCAGACAACCGACAACACAATGGAAGCAGACCAGAAGCTTCAACAGCCAACCAACCATCCAGACAACCAACAACACAATGGAAGCAGACCAGAAGCTTCAACAACCAACCAACCATCCAGACAACCAACAACACAATGGAAGCAGACGAGAATCTTCAACAACAAACCAACCATTCAGACAACCAACAACACAATGGAAGCAGACCAGAAGCTTCAACAGCCAACCAACCATCCAGACAACCAACAAAACAATGGAAGCAGACCAGAAGCTTCCACAGCCAACCAACCATCCAGACACCCAACAACACAATGGAAGCAGACCAGAAGCTTCAACAACCAACCAACCATCCAGACAACCAACAACACAATGGAAGCAGACCAGAAGCTTCAACAGCCAACCAACCATCCAGACAACCAACAACACAATGGAAGCAGACCAGAAGCTTCAACAACCAACCAACCATCCAGACAAACAACAACAAAATGTAAGCAGACCAGAAGCTTCAACAGCCAACCAACCATCCAGACAACCAACAACACAATGGAAGCAGACCAGAAGCTTCAACAGCCAACCAACCATCCAGACAACCAACAACACAATGGAAGCAGACCAGAAGCTTCAACAGCCAACCAACCATCCAGACAACCAACAACAAAATGGAAGCAGAACAGAATCTTCAACAGCCAACCAACCATTTAGACAACCAACAACACAATGGAAGCAGACCAGAAGCTTGAACAGCCAACCAACCATCCAGACAACCAACAACACAATGGAAGCAGACCAGAAGCTTCAACAACCAACCAACCATCCAGACAACCAACAACACAATGGAAGCAGACCAGAATCTTCAACAACCAACCAACCATCCAGACAACCAACAACACAATGGATGCAGACCAGAAGCTTCAACAACCAACCAACCATCCAGACAACCAACAACACAATGGAAGCAGACCAGAAGCTTCAACAACCAACCAACCAACCAGACAACCAACAATACAATGGAAGCAGACCAGAATCTTCAACAGCCAACCAACCATCCAGACAACCAACAACACAATGTAAACAGACCAGAAGCTTCAACAGCCAACCAACCATCCAGACAACCAACAACACAATGGATGCAGACCAGAAGCTTCAACAACCAACCAACCATCCAGACAACCAACAACACAATGGAAGCAGAACAGAAGCTTCAACAACCAACCAACCAACCAGACAACCAACAATACAATGGAAGCAGACCAGAAGCTTCAACAGCCAACCAACCATCCAGACAACCAACAAAACAATGGAAGCAGACCAGAATCTTCAACAGCCAACCAACCATCCAGACAAACTACAAGACAATGGAAGCAGACCAGAATCTTCAACAGCCAACCAATCATCCAGACAACCAACAAGACAATGGAAGCAGACCAGAAGCTTCAACAACCAACCAACCATCCAGACAACCAACAACACAATGTAAACAGACCAGAAGCTTCAACAGCCAACCAACCATCCAGACAACCAACAACACAATGGAAGCAGACCAGAAGCTTCAACAGCCAACCAACCATCCAGACAATACGGTGGAAGCAGACCAGAAGCTTCAACAGCCAACCAACCATTCCGAAAACCAACAAGACAATGGAAGCAGACCAGAATCTTCAACAGCCAACCAACCATCCAGACAAACTACAAGACAATGGAAGCAGACCAGAAGCTTGTAAAGCCAACCAATCATCCAGACAACCAACAAGACAATGGAAGCAGACCAGAAGCTTCAACAACCAACCAACCATCCAGACAACCAACAACACAATGGAAGCAGACCAGAATCTTCAACATCCAACCAACCATCCAGACAACCAACAAGACAATGGAAGCAGACCAGAAGCTTCTACCACCAACCAACCATCCAGACAACCAACAAGACAATGTGGAACATGCAACGGGACAAGACCATGTAGTTATGCTGCTGTCTGCACGTGGTGATGACAGAACAGAACACAGGCACACAGACGACTAGCTGTACAACTAGATAATAGTGGTGTGTTTCTCCGAGCTCAGCTCCATGCATGGCTGAGTAAACGGTCAAGTACAGGGCCCATAGTATTGCTGTTTAGCTGCTGTTGTTGTTTCAAAATACCTATCAAAACATGATATTACAGTAGCAACATTGATGTGTTCTACCCTTAAAATACACTGCTCAAAAAAATAAAGGGAACACTTAAACAACACAATGTAACTCCAAGTCAATCACACTTCTGTGAAATCAAACTGTACACTTAGGAAGCAACACTGATTGACAATACATTTCACATGCTGTTGTGCAAATGGAATAGACAACAGGTGGAAATTATAGGCAATTAGCAAGACACCCCCCAAGAAAGGACTGGTTTTGCAGGTGGTGACCACAGACCACTTCTCAGTTCCTATGCTTCCTGGCTGATGATTTGGTGACTTTTGAATGCTGGCGGTGCTTTCACTCTAGTGGTAGCATGAGACGGAGTCTACAACCCACACAAGTGGCTCAGGTAGTGCAGCTCATCCAGGATGGCACATCAATGCGAGCTGTGGCAAGAAGGTTTGCTGTGTCTGTCAGAGTAGTGTCCAGAGCATGGAGGCGCTACCAGGAGACAGGCCAGTACATCAGGAGACGTGGAGGAGGCCGTAGGAGGGCAACAACCCAGCAGCAGGACTGCTACCTCTGCCTTTGTGCAAGGAGGAGCAGGAGGAGCACTGCCAGAGCCCTGCAAAATGACCTCCAGCAGGCCACAAATGTGCATGTGTCTGCTCAAACGGTCAGAAACAGACTCCATGAGGGTGGTATGAGGGCCCGACGTCCACATGTGGGGGTTGTGCTTACAGCCCAACACCGTGCAGGACGTTTGGCATTTGCCAGAAAACACCAAGATTGGCAAATTCGCACTGGCGCCCTGTGCTCTTCACAGATGAAAGCAGGTTCACACTGAGCACGTGACAGACGTGACAGAGTCTGGAGAAGCCATGGAGAACGTTCTGCTGCCTGCAACATCCTCCAGCATGACCGGTTTGGCGGTGGGTCAGTCATGGTATGGGGTGCCATTTCTTTGGGGGGCTGCACAGCTCTCCATGTGCTCGCCAGAGGTAGCCTGACTGCCATTAGGTACCGAGATGAGATCCTCAGACCCCTTGTGAGACCATATGCTTGGCCCTGGGTTCCTCCTAATGCAAGACAATACTAGACCTCATGTGGCTGGAGTGTGTCAGCAGTTCCTGCAAGAGGAAGGCATTGATGCTATGGACTGGCCCGCCCGTTCCCCAGACCTGAATCCAATTGAGCACATCTGGGACATCATGTCTCGCTCCATCCACCAACGCCACGTTGCACCACAGACTGTCCAGGAGTTGGCGGATGCTTTAGTCCAGGTCTGGGAGGAGATCCCTCAGGAGACCATCCGCCACCTCATCAGGAGCATGCCCAGGCGTTGTAGGGAGGTCATACAGGCACGTGGAGGCCACACACACTACTGAGCCTCATTTTGACTTGTTTTAAGGACATTACATCAAAGTTGGATCAGCCTGTAGTGTGGTTTTCCACTTTAATTTTGAGGGTGACTCCAAATCCAGACCTCCATGGGTTGATAAATTTGATTTCCATTGATCATTTTTGTGTGATTTTGTTGTCAGCACATTCAACTATGTAAAGAAAAAAGTATTTAATAAGATTATTTCATTCATTCAGATCTAGGATGTGTTATTTTAGTGTTCCCTTTATTTTTTTGAGCAGTGTATATTACACTGAACAGAAATATAAACACAACATGTAAATTGTTGGTCCCATGTTTCATGAGCTGAAATAAAAGATCCCAGAAATGTTCCATTCGCACAAAAACTTATTTCTCTCAACTTTTGTGCACAAATTGGTTTATATCCCTGATAATGGGCATTTCTCATTTGCCAAGATAATCGATCCACCTGACAGGTGTGCTATATCAAGAGGCTGATTAAACAGCATGATCATTACACAGGTGCACCTTGTGCTGGGGACAATAAAAGACCTCTCTAAACGTGCAGTTTTGTTACAGAACACAATGCCACAGATGTCTCAAGTTTTGAGAGAGCATGCAATTGGCCTGCTGACTGCAGGATGTCCACCCCAGCTGTTGCCAGAGAATTGAATGTTAATTTCTCTATCATAAGCTGCCGCCAATGTCGTTTTAGAGAATTAGCCAGTAAGTCCAACCGGCATCACAACCACAGACCACATGTAACCACGTCAGCCCAGGACCTCCACATCCGTCTGAGACCAGCCACCAGACAGCTGATGAAACTTTGGGTTTGAACAACCGAAGGATTTCTGCCCAAACTGTCAGAAACCGTCTCAGGGAAGCTCATCTGTGTGCTCGTCGTCCTCACTAGAGGACTGATCACTCCTGAGTGGCGCAGTGGTCTAAGGCACTGCATCGCAGTGCTAACTGTGCCACTAGAGATCCTGGTTCGAATCCAGGCTCTGTCGCAGCCGGCCGCGACCGGGAGACTCATGGGCGGCGCACAATTGGCCCAGGGTAGGGGAGGGAATGGCCGGCAGGGATGTAGCTCAGTTGATAGAGCATGGCATTTGCAACGCCAGGGTTGTGGGTTTGATTCCCACGGGGGGCCAGTATAAAAAAATATATATATGTATTCACTAACTGTAAGTCGCTCTGGATAAGAGCGTCTGCTAAATGACTTAAATGTAAATGATGATTGCTGATGTCAACGTAGCATAAACTATGGACAACGAACACAATTGCACTTTATCGATGGCAATTTGAATGCACAGAGATACCATTCATCTTTCTCCATCACCTCATGTTTCAGCATGATAATGCACAACCCCATGTCGCAAGGATCTGTACACAATTCCTGGAAGCTGAACATGTCCCAGCTCTTCCATGGCCTGCAAACTCACCAGACATGTTACCCATTGAGCATGTTTGGGATGCTCTGGATCGACGTGTACGACAGCGTGTTCCAGTTACCGGCAATATCCAGCAACTTCGCACAGCCATTGAAGAGGAGTGGGACAACATTCCACAATCAACAGCCTGATCAACTCTATGTTAAGGAGATGTGTCGCACTGCATGAGGCAGATGGTGGTCACAACAGATACTGACTGGTTTTCTATTCCATGCCCCTATACCATTGGCTGAAACTCACAGTAAGAAATTATACCATTGGCTTATACTTGAATGTTTACCCAGCCCCAGTGAGTTTTTGTTGAATTAATTATACATCAAGTTTATCAGACAATGGAGGGACTCACAACCTGAAATTCACTCCGTGGGCGGTAACCTCACTCCACTCTTAGCACTCTGGGAAAACAAAGACATGTAACATTGAAACAACAGCACTCTCAGGGAGCCAAGCCACAGATGAACAGAATGTCAAGAAGAAGATTTAAAAATAATTGAAGCAAAAGAAAATGCAGAAATAAAAGAAGCAAATCTAGAGAAGATTTCTTCAGAGGTGCCACCCATTAAAAATATATTAAATCCTGATCCATTAGCCTAGCTAGAGTTGCAAAAATGTGTTTTCAGGAAAAACCCGGTGGAATCAGGACGGAATAAGCAGGATATCCTCCAACCAGGATTTCTGGCAAATCTGGGATTTTTTGTTGTTGATAATTACAGAATTTTTTTCAACCTTAGCTTGGTCACACGGTCATGGTCATTATCAACTAGTTAGCTAGATCTACCTAGAACCCTTACAGATCTGGTAACCAGACTGGTGTAAATGAACTACTAGGAAGAAGAATCTCTGGACTGTAGGATGGATGGATTAACAGTAACCTTTAGAGTTTCTCCATTACCTGACCAGGACCAACTTTCAGTCTGTCATGAAAATTACTTCTATAATAATAAATAATATGCCATTTAGCAGACGCTTTTATCCAAAGCGACTTACAGTCATGCGTGCATACATTTTTTTTGTGTATGGGTGGTCCCGGGGATCGAACCCACTACCCTGGCGTTACAAGCGCCGTGCTCTACCAGCTGAGCTACAGAGGGTTGCAAAACGTTCAAAAAATTCCCAGGTTTTCCAGAAATCCTGTTTGGAGGATTCACTGATTTCCTGCTTACCTTGCTTATTCCAACGGGATTTCTAGAAAAACAAGGAGTTTTACAACGTAAATGTAAAGGGATACATGCTACGGTAGGAGACTGGGAGACACCCCTGAAGCAGCAGAAGCTGACAGAGGACAGTGACTCACGCCCAGCGGGAGCAGCAGCGCTGGCAGGAGAGGTAGGAGAAAGGGCATTGGACAAGGACACGTGACTGGGACTAGAAACATTGGTTACATCCTGGTTCTGACTGGTGGTGGAGGACTGTCTCCGCAGCTGGCCCTGATAGGAGCTGCCGCTCTTGAACGTGTTCACCACATCGATCTGGAGGAGGAGGAGAACACAAGACAGGCCGCTCAGACAGACAGGTCAGACAGACAGGTCAGACAGGCTGCTCAGACAGACAGGTCAGACAGACAGGTCAGACAGACAGGTCAGACGGACAGGTCAGACAGACAGGTCAGACAGACAGGTCAGACAGACAGGTCAGACGGACAGGTCAGACAGACAGGTCAGACAGACAGGTCAGACGGACAGGTCAGACAGACAGGTCAGACAGACAGACAGGCTATGGTAGTACGATAGACTGACAGGTGGTGACAGACAGGCTACGGTAGACTGACCGGTTGTGACAGACAGGCTACGATAGACTGACAGGTGGTGACACCAGACATGTTCTACTGTAGGGTCTGGTCTGGACCAGGTACCGATGGAGCTGAGCACTTCCTGTTGAAGCTTCATGCAAAGTGTCTAAGCCAAGGATTACTGCAACAAATGGATTGATTTACAGGCGTAATGATAACGGATCCTTGGGCTGCTCCACATTTATATACAGGCGTAATGATAAAGGTCCTACTATGGGTCCTTGAGGGTACTCCACGTTTAGATACAGCAGACAAACACCCCAGCAGGGTAGAGATGGAGCTGAGCAGGTAGGTATCTAATGTCCTGGGTTACTGCCACTAATACATATATCTACAACAGAAATAATAAAGGTCCTGAAATGGATCATTATTATTAATACTATTAATACTAATTCATTACTATCCAATAATATTACTCATTCAAATCCACTCTGATAGGTGTAAAAGAGATCGTAATTGCAATATTTCGGTCAAATGTTCATTAAGTTCAATAATCGAGTGGATCCATATATATTTAATGACAGTAGTATTTTCACAGTGTACTCGGTCCATATATATTTCATGACAGTAGTATTTTCACAGTGTACTCGGTCCATATATATTTCATTACAGTAGTATTTTCACAGTGTTCTTGGTCTGTCTTTCCCTCCCACAGCTTGTCATTGGTTCCTCTTTCCCTCCCACAGCTTGTCATTGGTTCCTCTTTCCCTCCCACAGCTTGTCATTGGTTCCTCACCTGAGTCTGAATGCGGTTCAGCCCCCTGAACCAGAGGACCTGTCCGCGTCGCAGCTCTCTTTCCGCGTGGTCAATCTCCTCATTGTCCTCGTTCATGTCTTCGTCTCCAGGCATCTCATTCTTCTTGGTCAGCTGGCCCGCCCCTCGCAGGAACCGTAGCTTGCTGTTAGGGATGGTGGCGATCACCTGGGGGGAGACAAGGGGGAAAGAGGGGAGATGTGATTCTGAGACGCAGACAAGGGGGAAAGAGGGGAGATGTGATTCTCTCCCAAGCAGGGGTTTAAAATGTAAGCTGAAAGAACTCAGATACATGACTACATGCAATGTTCAGGTTTCTT
The DNA here is from genome assembly GCF_020615455.1 of Coregonus clupeaformis. Taxonomy (NCBI): domain Eukaryota; kingdom Metazoa; phylum Chordata; class Actinopteri; order Salmoniformes; family Salmonidae; genus Coregonus; species Coregonus clupeaformis. The sequence continues at coordinate 1,123,009 of NW_025533461.1, read as the reverse complement.
TAATGAAAACCATAACGCATTTAGTATGTATTTCTATACAAAATGTTTTACAATATGGAGGCTAAACAAGGAGAACAGTAATATTAAGCAACAGACTAAATATAAAGAAATGCCTATACCTATGTTCATGGATGTTAAGGTATGTTTATTGTTATGTCAATGTATGTCAAGGTATGTCAAGGTACAGTGACTGCAGAAAGTATTCACACCCCTTGACTTTTCCGCATTTCGTTGTGTTACAGCCTGCATTTAAAATAGATTAAATGTAGATTTTTTTGGTCACTGGCCGACTCACAATATCCCATAATGTCAAAGCGGAATTATGTTTCTCCGAATTTTAACAAATTAATAAAAGATGAACAGCTGAAATGTCTTCAGTTAATAAGTATTCAACCCCTTTTTTAATGTCAAGCCTAAATAAGTTCAGGAGTGTGCATGGTGAAGTTTACAATTAAAAAATTACACTTTGAATGGTGTATCAATACACCCAGTCACTACAAAGATACATGCATCCTTCCTAACTCAGCTGCTGGAGAGGAAGGAAACCGCTCAGGGATTTCACCATGAGGCCAATGGTGAGGTTAAAACAGTTACAGAGTTTAATGGCTGTGATAGGAGAAAACTGAGGATGGATCAACAACATTGTGGTTACTCCACAATACTAACCTAAATGACAGAGTGAAAAGAAGGAAGCCTGTACAGAATAAAAAATATTCCAAAACATGCATCCTGTTTGCAACAAGGCACCAATTTGACAGAACTGAAAATAATATTGGGAAAATATTGCACAATCCAGGTGTGGAAAGCTCTTAGAGACTTACCCAGAAAGACTCACAGCTGTAAACTCAGGGGTATAAATACTTATGTAAATGAGATATTGCTGTATTTAATTTTCAATAAATTAGCAATCAGTTCTAAAAACATGTGTTTACTTTGCCATCATGTGTAGATGGGTAACAAAGAAAAATATATTTAATCAATTTTGAATTCAGGCTGTAACACAGCCTTATTCTTAAATGGATACAATTATTTTTTTCCCTCATCAATCTACACACAATACCCAATAATGACAAAGTGAAAACACGTTTTTAGAAATGTTAGCAAATGTATTAAAAATAAAAAACTGAAATACCTTATTTACATTTTACATTTACATTTTAGTCATTTAGCAGACGCTCTTATCCAGAGCGACTTACAGTTAGGGAGTGCATACATTTTTTTTATTTTTCATACTGGCCCCCCGTGGGAATCGAACCCACAACCCTGGCGTTGCAAACGCCATGCTCTACCAACTGAGCTACATCCCTGCCGGCCATTCCCTCCCCTACCCTGGACGACGCTGGGCCAATTATGCACCGCCCCACGGGTCTCCCGGTCACAGCCAGCTACGACAGAGCCTGGATTTGAACCAGGATCTCTAGTGGCACAGCTAGCACTGCGATGCAGTGCCTTAGACCACTGCGCCACTCGGGAGATATTTACATAAGTATTCAGACCCTTTGATATCAGACTCGAAATTGAGCTCAGGTGCATCCTGTTTCCACTGATCATCCTTGAGATGTTTCTACAACTTAATTGGCGTTCCATCTGTGGTAAATTCAATGAAAACCAAGCCATGAGGTCAAAGGAATTGTCCGTAGAGCTCTGAGACAGGATTGTGTCGAGGCACAGATCTGGGGAAGGGTACCAAAACATTTCTGCAGCATTGAAGGTCCCCACAGTGGCCTCCATCATTCTTAAATGGAAGAAGTTTGGAACCACCGAGACTCTTCCTAGAGCTGGCCGCCCGGCCAAACTGAGCAATCGGGGGAGAAGGGCCTTGGTCAGGGAGGTGACCAAGAACCCAATGGTCACTCTGACAGAGCTCCAGAGTTCCTCTGTGGAGATGGGAGAACCTTCCAGAAGGACAACCATCTCTGCAGCACTCAATCAGGCCTTTATGGTAGAGTGGCCAGACAGAAGCCATTCCTCAGTAAAAGGCACATGACAGCCCGCTTGGAGTTTGCCAAAAGGCACCTGAAGGACTCTCAGACCATGAGAAACAAGATTATCTGGTCTGATGAAACCTGATTTCCCTTTGTCATTATGGGGTACTGTGTGTAGATTGATGAGGGGGGAAAAAACAATTGAATACATTTTAGAATAAGGCTGTAACGTAACAAAATGTGGAAAAAGTCAAGGGGTATGAATACTTTCCGAATGCACTGTATCAAGGTGTGTAAAGGTATGGTCAAAGCTATGTAAAGATATGGTTAACGCTATGTCAAGTTTTGTCAAGGCATATAAAGGTATATTTATAGGTACAGTACGTCAAGATATATTTATAGGTATGTCAACGTATATTTATAGGTATGTCAATGTATATTTATAGGTATGTCAATGTATGCTTACCTGTCCCCAGACCAACTCTCCCAGTCCAAGGAAAGTACACCAGCCCCACTTCTCCAAATCCAGAGGAGTACAACTGAACGGCTTCCCTCCAAACTGCACAATCACAAACTTTAAACACACAGATAGGAAACTGCATTATGAAACTGCATGATACCCACACACACACACACGGGGGGGGGAATATAAAACTTCCAAACTGCACGATCACAATCTAGGATCACATACAGATGTGAAATAATTAGCACTTTGCTCCCAGCCGTATGTTTTTCCGCACAAGTAAGAGGCTTCAGCGATCAGGGATCTGTTTTGAAGTCAGAGGCTTCAGCGATCAGGGATCTGTTTTGAAGTCAGAGGCTTCAGCGATCAGGGATCTGTTTTGGTCTCTTGTTTTGGACTATGCATCAGGTCAGGAACAGTGCTGCAGTAAGCTTCAGGTCCTACCCATAATCTGCGTTCCAAATGGTACCCTATTCCCTATATCATGCACTACTTTGACCAGAAAGTATTGCACTCTAAAGGGAATAGGGTGTCATTGCTGTCTGAACTGACGATCAGTCAGGTTAGCATGTAGACGTAGCTTTTGGAGGAAGACTATGGCTGTGTCGCAAATGGCACCCTATTCCCTATGGGCCCTGTTCGAAAGTTGTGCACTATGTAGGGAATTGGCTGCCATTTGGGACACAAGCAACGCTGTACCTACCTGGATGGCGAATGTTCCGAAGACGATGGAACAGAATATGGGGTTCTTGAAGATTCCATCGAAGACGTTCCTCTCTCCGTGTATCTTCCTGGCGTTGATCTCGTTGAAGAGTTGCATGAGGACGAAGGTGTTGAAAATGATGGTGTAGTGTTCTGACGGAGGGGAGTGGAGCGGAGCGTTGCGACCACAGTCTATGTCAAAGATCTGCTCACCTGAGAGACAGAGAGAGAGAGAGAGGGAGAGAGAGAGAGAGAGAGAGAGAGAGAGAGAGAGAGAGAGAGAGAGAGAGAGAGAGAGAGAGAGAGAGAGAGAGAGAGAGAGAGAGAGAGAGAGAGAGAGAGAGAGAGAGAGAGAGACAGAGAGAGAGAGAGAGAGAGAGATAGAGAGAGAGAGAGAGAGAGAGAGAGAGAGACAGAGAGAGAGAGAGAGAGAGAGAGAGAGTGAGAGAGCGAGAGAGAGAGAGAGAGAGACAGAGAGAGAGAGACAGAGAGAGAGAGAGAGAGAGAGAGAGAGAGAGAGAGACAGAGAGAGAGAGAGAGAGAGAGAGAGAGAGAGAGAGAGAGAGAGAGAGAGAAGAGAGACAGAGAGAGAGAGAGAGAGAGAGAGAGAGAGAGAGATAGAGAGAGAGAGAGAGAGAGAGAGAGAGAGAGAGAGTGAGAGAGAGAGAGAGAGAGAGAGAGAGAGAGAGAGAGAGAGAGAGAGAGAGAGAGAGAGAGAGAAGACAGAGAGAGAGAGAGAGAGAGAGAGAGAGAGAGAGAAAGAGACCGATATATTGTTGTTAAAAATCTGCTCACCTGGAGGAATCCCTGTCATTCCAATATATTTTTTTGGTGGGGCTAAAGTAAGCTGGAGTTTGTAGGGGCTGTTTAGAGAAAACCGAACCATGGATTGCAGTTTCTCGCAGCCCATACACTACTTTCAGGGTGTAAAATCCGGAACTTTCCCCTTAAATAGACCAAGGTGTTTGGCTACAACAGAACAATGCTAGCCAGAAGGTTAATTTAATCAAAGTCTTTTGCAATTTTTAGGGCCTTCATCTGACACTACCTGGTATAGAGGTCCTTGATGGCAGGGAGCTTGGCCCCAGTGATGTACTGGGCCGTACACACTACCCTCTGTAGCGCCTTACGGTCAGATCCCGAGCAGTTGCCATACCAGGCGGTGATGAAACCAGTCAGGATGCTCTCGATGGGGCAGCTGTATAACTTTTTGTGGACCCATACCAAATCTTTTCAGTCTCCTTAGGGGGAAAGGTGTTGTCGTGCCCTCTTCATGACTGTCTTGGTGTGTATGGAGTGCGATTGAGATTGCGTCATCTGTGGATCTCTTGAGGCGGTATGCGAATTGGAGTGGGTCTAGGGTTTCCGGGATGATGGTGTTGATGTGAGCCACGACCAGCCTTTCAAAGCACTTCATGGCTACCGATGTGAGTGCTACGGGGCGGTAATCATTTAGGCAGGTTACCTTCGCTTTCTTGGGCACAGGGACTATGGTGGTCTGCATGTAGGTATTAACGACTCGGTCAGGGAGAGGTTGAAAATGTCAGTGAAGACACTTGCCAGTTGGTCTTCACATGCTCGGAGTACACGTCCTGGTAATCTGTCTGGCCCTGCCGGGTTGTGAATGTTGACCTGTCTAAAGGTCTTGCTCACATCGGCTACGGAGAGCGTGATCACACAGTCGTCCGGAACAGCTGGTGCTCTCATGCTTGCTTCAGTGTTGCTTGCCTCGAAGCGAGCATAAAAGGCATTTAGATCGTCTGGTAGGCTCGCGTCACTGTAATCCATGGCTTCTGGTTGGGATATGTACGTACGGTCACTGTGGGGGCGACGTCGTCGATGCACTTATTGATGAAGCCGGTGACTGAGGTCGTATACTCCTCAATGCCATTGGATGAATCCCAGAACATGTTCCAGTCTGTGCTAGCAAAAGAGTCCTGTAGCGTAGCATCTGCGTCATCTGACCACTTCCGTATTGAGCGAGTCACTGGTACTTCCTGCTTCAGTTTTTGCTTGTAAGCAGGAATCAGGAGGATAGAATTATGGTCAGATTTACCAAATGGGGGGCGAGGGAGAGCTTTGTATGCGTCTCTGTGTGTGCAGTAAAGGTGGTCTGGAGTTTTTTTTCCTCTGGTTGTGACATGCTGTTAGAAATTAGGTAAAACTGATTTAAGTTTGCCTGCATTAAAGTCCCCTGCCACTAGGAGCACCTCTTCTGGATGAGTATTTTCTTGTTTTCTTATGGCCTTATACAGCTCGTTGAGTGCGGTCTTAGTGCCAGCATCGATTTGTGGTGGTAAATAGACGGCTACAAAAAATATAGATGAAAACTCTCTTGGTAGATTGGTATTGGCATTTTATTAGGATCCCCATTAGCTGTTGCAAAAGCAGCAGCTACTCTTCCTGGGGTCAACACAAAACATGAAACATGACATAATACAGAACATTAATAGACAAGAACAGCTCAAGGACAGAACTACATATGTTATTTTTTTAAAGACACACACAGCCTAGATATCAATACATACACACAAACTATCTAGGTCAAATAGGGGAGAGGCGTTGTGCCGTGAGGTGTTGCTTTATCAGTTTTTTTGAAACCAGGTTTGCTGTTTATTTTAGCAATATGAGATGGAACGGAGTTCCATGCAATAATGGCTCTATATAATACTGTACGCTTTCTTGAATGTTCTGGATTTGGGGACTGTGAAAAGACCCCTGGTGGCATGTCTGGTGGGGTAAGTGTGTGTGTCTCAACTGCAATGCAAACAATTTGGGATTTTCAATACACTAACGTTTCTTATATAAAGAAGAAGTGATGCAGTCAGTCTGTCCTCAACTCTTAGCCAAGAGAGACTGGCATGCATAGTATTTATATCAGCCCTCTGATTACAAAAAAAGAGCAAGACGTGCCGCTCTGTTTTGGGCCAGCTGCAGCTTAACTAGGTCTTTCCTTGCAGCACTGGACCACACGACTGGACAATAATCAAGATAAGACAAAACTAGAGCCTGCAGGTCTTGCTTTTTGGAGTGTGGTGTCAAAAAAGCAGAGCATCTCTTTATTACAGACAGACCTCTCCCCATCTTTACAACCATTTCATCTATGTGTTTTGACCATGATAGTTTACAATCTAAGGTAACGCCAAGTAATTTAGTCTCCTCAACTTGTTCAACAGCCACACCATTCATTACCAGATTCAGCTGAGGTCTAGAACTTCGTTTTAGAGATGTTCAGGACCAGTTTATTAGTGGCCACCCATTCCAAAAAAGACTGCAACTCTTTGTTAAGGGTTTCGGTGACTTAATTAGCTGTGGTTGCTGATGCGCATATGTTTGAATCATCAGCATACATGGACACACATGCTTTGTTTAATGCCAGTGGCAGGTCATTGGTAAAAATAGAAAAGAGTAGAGGGCCTAGAGAGCTGCCCTGTGGTACACCACACTTTACATGTTTGACATTAGAGAAGCTTCCATTAAAGAAAACCCTTTGAGTTCTATTAGATAGATAGCTCTGAATCCACGATATGGCAGAGGTTGAAAAGCCATAACACATACGTTTTTTCAACAACAGGTTATGGTCAATAATATCAAAGGCTGCACTGAAATCTAACAATACAGCTCCCACAATCTTCTTATTATCAATTTCTTTCAACCAATCATCAGTCATTTGTATCAGTGCAGTACATGTTGAGTGCCCTTCCCTATAAGCATGTTGAAAGTCTGTTAATTTGTTTACAGAGAAATAGCATTGTATTTGGTCAATTTCTTCCAAAAGTTTGCTAAGAGCTGGCAGCAAGATTATAGGTCTACTGTTAGAACCAGTAAAGGCTGCTTTACCATTCTTGGGTAGCTGAATTACTTTGGCTTCCCTCCAGGCCTGAGGACAAAGACTTTCCTCTAGGCTCAGATTAAAGATATGACAGATAGGAGTGGCTATAGAGCTTTCCATCTAAGTTGTCAATGCCAGGAGATTTGTCATTATTGATCGATAACAATAATTTTTCCACCTCTCCCACACTAACTTTACAAAATTCAAACTTGCAATGCTTTTCATCCATTATTAGTTTTTTTATGCATGAATATGATGGCCCACTGTTCATTGTTGGCATTTCCTGCCTAAGTTTGCTCACTTTGCCAATGAAGTAATCATTAAAATAATTGCCATCATCAAATCGTTTTGTGATGAATAAGCCATCTGATTCGATGAAAGATTGAGTTGAAATTGTCTTTCTGCCCATCATTTCATTGAAAGTACTTTTTTCCATCATTCTTTATATCATTGATCTTGGCTTTATAATACAGTTTCTTCTTCTTTTTGTTGAGTTTAGTCACATAATTTCTCAATTTGCAGTAAGTCAACCAGTCAGATGTGCAGCCAGACTTATTAGCCACTCCTTTTGCCCCGTCTCTTTCAACCAGACAGTTTTTCAATTCCTCATCAATCCATGGAGCCTTAACAGTTCTAACAGTCAGTTTCTTAACAGGTGCATGTTTATCAATCATTGGAAGAAGCTATTTCATAAATTCATCAAGTGCAGCGTCTGGATGCTCCTTATTAATCACATCAGACCAACAAATGTCTGTAACATCATCGACATAAGAGTCACAGCAACATCTATTGTATGATCCCTTATACACTATTTTAGGCCCAGCTTTTGGAACTTTGGCTTTCCTGGTTATAGCCACTGGATATAGCCACTAGCTTCCTGGATATATGTGATCACTGCATCCAATGGGTACGGATACAGCTTTAGAACAAAGTTCTACAGTATTAGTACAAATGTGATCGATACATGTGGATGATCTTGTTCCTGTAGTGTTTGAAAAACACCCTGGTAGGTTGATTAATAACGTGAACCAGAATACAGGCACTGGTTACAGTGAGAAGCTTCCTCTTGAGCAGACAGCTTGATGAAAACCAGTCAATATTCAGGTCCCCAAGAAAGTAGACCTCTCTGTTTACATCACATACACTATCAAGCATTTCACACATATTATTTAGATACTGACTGTTCACACTTGGTGACCTATAGCAACACCCCAAAAGAAAAGGCTTTAGAAATGGCAAGTGAACCTGCAACCACAACACTTCAATAACACTTCATTTATTTATTAACACTTGACATAAGATCTTCTCTAAGCATTACAGGGATAGGGCTCTGAATATATACAGCAACACCTCCCCCATAAGCATTCCTGTCTCTTCTATAGATGTTATATCCTTGTATTGCTACTGCTGTATCATCAAATGAATTATCCAAGTGAGTCTCAGAAATGGCTAATATATGAATATTATCTGATGTTAGCAAGTTATTGATTTCATGAACCTTATTTCTAAGGCTACATATATTAATATGGGCTATTTTCAGCCCTTTCCTGGGCAGTTTATCAGAGATCGACATAATACTGGAAAGAGCAAACAAAGCAAGATAAATAAAATATATTCAGCAGTCCATTAATCAATTGGTGTGTGTGTGTGTGTGTGTGTGTGCTGTGGGTTGAAGCTACGAGATAGTGTGGTCTACAGCTTATCATGAGGTACTCTACCTCAAGTGAGCAATACCTTGAGACTTCCTTAATATTAGACATCGTGCACCAGCTGTTATTGACAAATAGACACACACCCCCACCCCTCGTCTTACCAGACGTAGCTGTTCTGTCCTGCCGATGCACGGAAAACCCAGCCAACTGTATATTATCCCTGTCTTTATTCAGCCATGACTCTGTGAAACATAATATATTACAGTTTTTAATGTCCCGTTGGTAGGATAGTCTCGAACGGAGCTCATCCAGTTTATTCTCCAGTGATTGCACGTTAGCCAATAGAACGGATGGTAGTGTCGGGTTACCCACTCGCTGACGAGTTCTCACTAGGCACGCCGATCTCCGCCCCCTGTATTTCCATCTTTTCTTCACGCGTATGACAGGGATTTGGGCCTGGTCTCGGAGAAACAGTATATCCTTCGCGTCAGACTCATTAAAGAAAAAATCTTCGTCCAGTCCGAGGTGAGTAATCGCTGTTCCGATATCCAGAAGCTCTTTTCGGTCATAAGAGAGTCTATGCAGCAACATTGTGTACAAAATAAGTTACAAACAATGTGAAAAAAAACACACAAAATTGCACAGTTGGTTAGGAGCCCGTAAAACGGCAGCCATCCCCTCCGGCACCATTATCATCCTAGCTGTCTGTCTGTCTAAGCCGCTGCCTCTGGATTCCGGAACACATAAACTGGGTTCTAATCCGGCCCACTGTTATTTCAGCACACCATCTCCTCTGCCTGTCCTCTCTCTATATATTGTCCAATAAATAACAGATAGGAGAGGACTGATAAAATAATAATGACGTACCGACGAACAGCAGGGAGAAGATGATCACCAGCTGGTAGATGCCGTGTCCCAGGATGTTCTTGGTCATGGTGCTGGAGATCAGCGGTTTGTTGCGGCCGTACGGTTTCCTCATCAGCAGGGCCTCGGTGGGGGGCTCGGTCGCCAGGGCCAGGGACGCAAAGGTGTCCATTATCAGGTTCACCCACAGCATCTGGACCGCCTTCAGGGGAGAATCCTACAGGAACACACAAGGGGTGGTTAACATGACACTATAGCAGTTACTCTATCTACAAACAACTGGACTGTCTTCAGGGGTGAATCCTACAGGAACACACAGACTGTCTTCAGGGGTGAATCCTACAGGAACACACAGACTGTGTGTGTGTGGTGTGTGTGTGTGTGTGTGTGTGTGTGTGTGTGTGTGTGTGTGTGTGTGTGTGTGTGTGTGTGTGTGTGTGTGTGTGTGTGTGTGTGTGTGTGTGTGTGTGTGTGTGTGTGTGTGTGTGTGTGTGTGTGTGTGTGTGTGTGTGTGTGTGTGTGTGTGTGGTGTGTGTGGTGTGTGTGTGTGTGTGTGTGTGTGTGTGTGTGTGTGTGTGTGTGTGTGTGTGTGTGTGTGTGTGTGTGTGTGTGTGTGTGTGTGTGTGTGTGTGTGTGTGTGTGTGTGTGTGTGTGTGTGTGTTACCTGTGTGATGCAGGCCCCAGTGAAGGCCACTATGACAGCCACCACGTTGACAGTCAGCTGGAACTGGAGGAACTTGGAGATGCTGTCGTAGACGTTCCTCCCCCACATCACAGCCTTCACTATACTACTGAAGTTATCATCCGTTAATATGATGTCAGACGCCTCCTTGGCCACGTCTGTACCGGCTATGCCCTGGAGAGAGAAGAGGTATGGTTTAATACCGGCTATGCCCTGGAGAGAGAAGAGGTATGGTTAAATACCGGCTATGCCCTGGAGAGAGAAGAGGTATGGTTAAATACCAGCTATAACCTGGAGAGAAGAGGTATGGTTTAATACCGGCTATAACCTGGAGAGAGAAGAGGTATGGTTTAATACTGGCTATACCCTGGAGAGAGAAGAGGTATGGTTAAATACTGGCTATAACCTGGAGAGAAGAGGTATGGTTTAATACCGGCTATGCCCTGGAGAGAGAAGAGGTATGGTTTAATACCGGCTATAACCTGGAGAGAGAAGAGGTATGGTTTAATACCGGCTATAACCTGGAGAGAAGAGGTATGGTTTAATACCGGCTATAACCTGGAGAGAGAAGAGGTATGGTTTAATACCGGCTATAACCTGGAGAGAGAAGAGGTATGGTTTAATACCGGCTATAACCTGGAGAGAGAAGAGGTATGGTTTAATACCGGCTATAACCTGGAGAGAGAAGAGGTATGGTTTAATACCGGCTATAACCTGGAGAGAGAAGAGGTATGGTTTAATACCGGCTATAACCTGGAGAGAAGAGGTATGGTTTAATACCGGCTATAACCTGGAGAGAGAAGAGGTATGGTTTAATACCGGCTATAACCTGGAGAGAGAAGAGGTATGGTTTAATACCGGCTATAACCTGGAGAGAGAAGAGGTATGGTTTAATACTGGCTATAACCTGGAGAGAGAAGATGTATGGTTTAATACTGGCTATAACCTGGAGAGAGAAGAGGTATGGTTTAATACCGGCTATAACCTGGAGAGAGAAGAGGTATTGTTTAATACTGGCTATAACCTGGAGAGAGAAGAGGTATGGTTTAATACCGGCTATAACCTGGAGAGAGAAGAGGTATGGTTTAATACTGGCTATAACCTGGAGAGAGAAGAGGTATGGTTTAATACTGGCTATAACCTGGAGAGAAGAGGTATGGTTTAATACTGGCTATAACCTGGAGAGAAGAGGTATGGTTTAATACCGGCTATAACCTGGAGAGAGAAGAGGTATGGTTTAATACCGGCTATACCCTGGAGAGAGAAGAGGTATGGTTTAATACCAGCTATACCCTGGAGAGAGAAGAGGTATGGTTTAATACCGGCTATAACCTGGAGAGAGAAGAGGTATGGTTTAATACTGGCTATAACCTGGAGAGAGAAGAGCTATGGTTTAATACTGGCTATAACCTGGAGAGAGAAGAGGTATGGTTTAATACCGGCTATAACCTGGAGAGAGAAGAGGTATGGTTTAATACCGGCTATAACCTGGAGAGAGAAGAGGTATGGTTTAATACTGGCTATAACCTGGAGAGAAGAGGTATGGTTTAATACCGGCTATAACCTGGAGAGAGAAGAGCTATGGTTTAATACCGGCTATAACCTGGTTTAATGGGTGTGTTTTTACATTTTTAATACGTTTTTGTTCTGCATCCTTCTTGTAAAACAGCATTTTATAATTATAATAGCAAAATTAATACAGTGAGGGAAAAAATTATTTGATCCCCTGCTGATTTTGTACGTTTGCCCACTGACAAAGACATGATCAGTCTATAATTTTAATGGTAGGTTTATTTGAACAGTGAGAGACAGAATAACAACAAAAAAATCCAGAAAAACGCATGTCAAAAATGTTATAAATTAATTAGCATTTTAATGAGGGAAATAAGTATTTGACCCCTCTGCAAAACATGACTTAGTACTTGGTGGCAAAACCCTTGTTGGCAATCACAGAGGTCAGACGTTTCTTGTAGTTCTTGCACACATCTCAGGAGGGATTTTGTCCCACTCCTCTTTGCAGATCTTCTCCAAGTCATTAAGGTTTCGAGGCTGACGTTTGGCAACTCGAACCTTCAGCTCCCTCCACAGATTTTCTATGGGATTAAGGTCTGGAGACTGGATAGGCCACTCCAGGACCTTAATGTGCTTCTTCTTGAGCCACTCCTTTGTTGCCATGGCCATGTGTTTTGGGTCATTGTCATGCTGGAATACCCATCCACGACCCATTTTCAATGCCCTGGCTGAGGGAAGGAGGTTCTCACCCAAGATTTGACGGTATATGGCCCCGTCCATCGTCCTTTTGATGCGGTGAAGTTGTCCTGTCCCCTTAGCAGAAAAACACCCCCAAAGCATAATGTTTCCACCTCCATGTTTGACGGTGGGGATGGTGTTCTTGGGGTCATCGGCAGCATTCCTCCTCCTCCAAACACAGCGAGTTGAGTTGATGCCAAACAGTTCGATTTTGGTCTCATCTGACCACAACACTTTCACCCAGTTCTCTGAATCATTCAGATGTTCATTGGCAAACTTCAGATGGCCCTGTATATGTGCTTTCTTGAGCAGGGGGACCTTGCGGGTGCTGCAGAATTTCAGTCCTTCACGGCATAGTGTGTTACCAATTGTTTTCTTGGTAACTATGGTCCCAGCTGCCTTGAGATCATTGACAAGATTCTCCCGTGTAGTTCTGGGCTGATTCCTCACCGTTCTCATGATCATTGCAACTCCACGAGGTGAGATCTTGCATGGAGCCCCAGGCCGAGGCAGATTGACAGTTATTTTGTGTTTCTTCCATTTGTGAATAATCGCACCAACTGTTGTCACCTTCTCACCAAGCTGCTTGGCGATGGTCTTGTAGCCCATTCCAGCCTTGTGTAGGTCTACAATCTTGTTCCTGACATCCTTTGGTCTTGGCCATGGTGGAGAGTTTGGAATCTGATTGATTGATTGCTTCTGTGGACAGTTGTCTTTTATACATTGATTGATTGCTTCTGTGGACAGGTGTCTTTTATACAGGTAACAAGCTGAGATTAGGAGCACTCCCTTTAAGAGTGTGCTCCTAATCTCAGCTCATTACCTATATAAAAGACACCTGGGAGCCAGAAATCTTTCTGATTGAGAGGGGGTCAAATACTTATTTCCCTCATTAAAATGCAAATCAATTTATAACATTTTTGACAAGCGTTTTTCTGGATTTTTTTGTTGTTATTCTGTCTCTCACTGTTCAAACAAACCTACCATTAAAATTATAGACTGATCATTTCTTTGTCAGTGGGCAAACGTACAAAATCAACAGGGGATCAAATACTTTTTTCCCTCACTGTATATATATATATATATATAATCCTAAGTATTATTAGAAGCAGGAAGACATTCTCAATTTGTCTGTCATAGTTGACGTGTACCTATGATGAAACACCAGCTGCACGGGTAACCATAATTGTGTGCTAGCATGTCTGTGTGTGTGTGTGTGCGTGCGTGCGTTTTTGTGTGTGTATATGTGTGTGTGTGTGTGTGTGTGTATGTGTGTGTGTGTGTGTACGTGTGTGTGTGTGTGCGTGTGTGTGCGTGTGTGTGTGTGTGCGTGTGTGTGTGCGTGTGTGTGTGTGTGTGTGTATGTGTGTGTGTGTGTGTACGTGTGTGTGTGTGTGTGTGCGTGTGTGTGCGTGTGTGTGTGTGTGTGTGTGCGTGTATGTGCGTGTGTGTGTGAGTGTGTGTGTGTGTGCGTGCGTGTGTGTGCGTGCGTGTGTGTCTGTGTGTGTGTGTGTCTGTGTGTGTGTGTTTGTGTGTGTATGTGTGTGTGTGTGTGTGTGTGTGTGCGTGCGTGTGTGTGCGTGCGTGTGTGTCTGAGTGTGTGTGTGTCTGTGTGTGTGTGTGTGTGTGTGTGTGTATGTGTGTGTGTGTGTGTGTGTATGTATGTGTATGTATGTGTGTGTGTGTGTGTGTGTATATGTGTGTGTGTGTGTGTCTGTGTGTGTGTGTCTGTGTGTGTGTGTGTGTGTGTGTGTGTGTGTGTGCGTGCGTGCGTGCATGTGTGTATGTGTGTGTGTATGTGTGTGTGTGTGTGTGTGTGTGTGTGTCTGTGTGTGTGTGTGTGTGTGTGTGTGCGTGCGTGCGTGTGTGTGTGTGTGTGTGTGTATGTGTGTGTGTGTGTGTGTGTGTGTGCGTGTATGTGTGTGTGTGTGTGTGTGTGTGTGTGTGTGTGTGTGTGTGTGTGTGTGTGTGTGTGTGTGTGTGTGTGTGTGTGTGTGTGTGTGTGTGTGTGTGTGTGTGTGTGTGTGTTGCATGTGAGCCGAGGCCATGCTGTAACTTATTTATGTTGTTCAAGGAGCAGCCTGAGGGATAGTCCTCTGGGAGCAGCGCTTGACTTAACACACACACACACACACACACACACACACACACACACACACACACACACACACACACACACACACACACACACACACACACACACACACACACACACACACACACACACACACACACACACACACACACACACACAGCAGAGAAGAGAAGAGCTGCAGGCTGCCCAGCCTGCCTGTTTGAAGTGCTGAAAACCAAACAGTTATTTCTACGCCACGAGGTTCAACGCAGAAACCATAGACGTATAAAATCGAGCACACAGCCCTGCAACCTCCATAGACAAACATTGGCAGTAGAATGGCCTTACTGAAGAGCTCAGTGACTTTCAACGTGGCACCATCATAGGATGCCACCTTTCCAACAAGTCAGTTCGTCAAATTTCAGCCCTGCTAGAGCTGCCCCGGTCAACTGTAAGTGCTGTTATTGTGAAGTGGAAACGTTTAGGAGCAACAACGGCTCAGCCGCGAAGTGGTAGGCCACACAAGCTCACAGAACGGGACTGCCAAGTGCTGAAGCGTGTAGTGCGTAAAAATCTTCTGTCCTCGGGCGCAACCCATAATACCTAGTTCCAAACTGCCTCTGGAAGCAACGTCAGCACAAGAACTGTTCGTCGGAAGCTTCATGAAATGGGTTTCTATGGCTGAGCAGCCGCACACAAGCCAAAGATTACCATACGCAATGCCAAGCGTCGGCTGGAGTAAAGCTCGCCGCCATTGGACTCTGGAGCAGTGGAAACGCGTTCTCTGGAGTGATGAATCACGCTTCACCATCTGGCAGTCCGACGGATTAATCAGGGTTTGGTGGATGCCAGAAGAACGCTACCTTCCCCAATGCATAATGCCAACTGTAAAGTTTGGTGGAGGAGGAATAATGATCTGGGGCTGTTTTTCATGGTTCGGGCTAGGCCCCTTAGTTCCAGTGAAGGGAAATCTTTACACTACAGCATACAATGATAATGTAGACTATTCTGTGCTTTCAACTTTGTGGCAACAGTTTGGGGAAGGCCCTTTCTTGTTTCAGCAAGACAATGACCCTGTGCACAAAGCGAGGTCCATACAGAAATGGTTTGTCGAGATCGGTGTGGAAGAACTTGACTGGCCTGCACAGAGCCCTGACCTCAACCCCATCGAACACCTTTGGGATTAATTGGAAACGACTGCGAGCCAGGCCTAATCGCCCACGGAAGCAAGTCCCCGCAGCAATGTTCCAACATCTAGTGGAAAGCCTTCCCAGAAGAGTGGAGGCTGTTATAGCAGCAAATGGGGGACCAAGTCCATATTAATGCCCATGATTTTGGAATGAGATGTTCGACGAGCAGGTGTCCACATATTTTTGGTCATGTAGTGTATGTTGGCATGTCTGTGGGCTGAAGCACGCAGATAGAGCAAGTATCAGTAGTGACAGTCAAGGAGCCTCGCTGTCTGTGCTTCTTGTGATGGGTTGTAAATCATCATGGGCTGCAGAGCAGCTCTGCTGTCCTCAGAACTGGATAATTATAAACTGATTCCCATTTTTTCCTCCTCTCTTATTAGGTCTAATTAATTAAGTTAAGTTAAATTAAGGCTAATATCTATCTGTGTTGTAGGTAGGTTGCACATTGCTATAGTAACATGGACATAGGCCTAGGCTACTATCTACCAGCCAGCTCTAGCCTGGACAATTATCGCACATCGCGCTATCGAGCCAGAGCATATCGAATTTTCTGCCGGAATCACTGGACCTTAACACCGGATCATCGGAACTAGCTAGCTGCAACCGAGTGGCTGTTGTTGTTGTTGGCTAATCACCACTGTCCAAAGCTAGCCCCAGTTAGCATTGAGCTAGCCTCGAGCCAGGCCCATCTCCCGGCTATTACATTTACATTTTACATTTTAGTCATTTAGCAGACGCTCTTATCCAGAGCGACTTACAGTTAGTGAGTGCATACATTATATATTTTAATTTTTTCATACTGGCCCCCCCCCCCGTGGGAATCGAACCCACAACCCTGGCGTTGCAAACGCCATGCTCTACCAACATCCCCTGCCGGCCATTCTCTCCCCTACCCTGGACGACGCTGGGCCAATTGTGCGCCGCTCCATGGGCTATCTACCTCTCTGTCAACCGGATGGGACCTCCTAGTGTTGACACGGAGCCCCGCCGATCCATCACGACTGGTCTGCCGACGTAATCGTCTGATGTGGTTTCAACAGGCTTCCCATTGCGACGACCACGAAGATCCATCTGCTAGCCCCGGCCCGCTAGTACACGCAAACAACAGCCGTGCCTCCTGCTCGCCTGTGCTTTAGCAGCCTACAATCTGCTCCCGGACTTACTTAGTGCTGTTCACTGGACCTTATGATCACTCAGCTACACAGCTAATGCCTGCTGGACTGTTCCTTTACACGGTACCCCATCCTGTTTATCTGTTTAGCCTCAGCCCAAATTTTCGGCACCATTAACAGTTGTTGTCGTAGCCCTCTCGAATAACGCCTGTGATTGCGTTATGCCTTTCTCCCATGTCAATATACCTAGCCATTTGCTGTTTGGGTTAGTTCTTATTATACAATTTCACTGTAGAGCCCCAAGTTCAGCTCAACCAGCCTCAGAGAGCTCCTTTGTCCCACCCACCATACACGCGGAGACCGGCTCAATCAGTACCCCCAGTGATGCTATCTCTTTCATAGTTACCCAATGCTTAGGTGTACCTCCACTGTACTCATATCCTTCCATATCCTTGTCTGTACATAATGCCCTGAATCAATTCTACAACGCCCGGAAATCTGCCCCTCTTCTCTGTACCCAACGCACTAGAAGACCAGTTCTTAAAGCCTTTAGCCGTATCCTTATTCTATTCCTCCTCTGTTCCTCTGGTGATGTAGAGGTTAAACCAGGCCCTGTAGCCCCCAGTATCACTCTTACTCCCCAGGCGCTATCATTTGTTGACTTCTGTAACCGTAAATGCCTTAGTTTCTTGCATGTTAACATCAGAAGTCCTCCCCAAGTGTGAGTTATTCACTGCGTTAGCACACTCTGCCAACCCTGATGTTCTAGCAGTGTCTGAATCCTGGCTTAGGAAGGCCACCAAAAATTCAGAAATGTCCATTCCGAACTACAACATTTTCCGTCTAGATAGAACTGCCAAAGGGGGCGGAGTTGCAATCTACTGTAGAGATAGCCTGCAGAGCTCTATCATACTATCCAGGTCTGTGCCCAAACAGTTTGAGCTTCTACTTCTAAAAATCCACCTTTACAGAAATAAGTCTCTCACTGTTGCCGCTTGATACAGACCCCCCTCAGCCCCCAGTTGTGCCCTGGACACCATATGTGAATTGCTTGCCCCCTATCTATCCTCAGAGTTCGTACTGCTTGGTGACCTAAACTGGGATATGCTTAACACCCCGGCCGTCCTAAAATCTAAACTAGATGCCCTCAATCTCACACAAATTATCAAGAAACCTACCAGGTACAACCCTAAATCCGTAAACATGGGCACCTTCATAGATATCATCCTGACTAATTTACCCTCTAAATACACCTCCGCTGTCTTCAACCAGGATCTCAGCGATCACTGCCTCATTGCCTGCGTCCGTAATGGGTCCGCGGTCAAACGACCAACCCTCATCACTGTCAAACGCTCCCTAAAACACTTCAGCGAGCAGGCCTTTCTAATTGACCTGGCCCGGGTATCCTGGATGGATGTTGACCTCATTCCGTCAGTAGAGGATGCCTGGATGTTCTTCAAAAGTGCTTTCCTCTCCATCTTAAATAAGCATGCCCCATTCAAAAAATGCAGAACTAAGAACAGATATAGCCCCTGGTTAACCCCAGACTTGACTGCCCTTGACCAGCACAAAAACATCCTGTGGTGTACTGCACTTTCATCGAACAGCCACCGCGATATGCAACTTTTCAGGGAAGTCAGGAACCAATAAAACACAAGCAGTTAGGAAAGCAAAAGCTAGCTTTTTCAAATGGAAATTTGCATCCTGTAGCACTAACTCCAAAAAGTTTTGGGACACTGTAAAGTCCATGGAGAATAAGAGCAACTCCTCCCAGCTACCCTTTGCACTGAGGCTAGGAAACACTGTTACCACCGATAAATCTACGATAATCGAGAATTTCAATAAGCATTTTGCTACAGCTGGCCATGCTTTCCATCTGGCTACCCCTACCCTGGCCACCAGCTCTGCACCCTCCGCTGCAACTTGCCCATGCCCCCCCCCCCGCTTCTCCTTCACCCAAATTCAGATGGCTGATGTCCTGAAAGAGCTGCTAAATCTGGACCCCTACAAATCATCTGGGCTAGACAATCTGGACCCTTTCTTTCTAAAATTAGCCGCCGAAATTGTCGCAACCCCTATTACTAGCCTGTTCAACCTCTCTTTCGTATCGTCTGAGATCCCCAGAGATTGGAAAGCTGTCGCAGTCATTCCCCTCTTCAAAGGGGGTGACACTCTAAATCCAAACTGTTACAGACCTATATCCATCCTGCCCTGCCTTTCGAAAGTTTTTGAAAGCCAAGTTAACATACAGATCACCAACCATTTCGAAACCTATCGTACCTTCTCCGCTATGCAATCTGGTTTCCGAGCTGGTCACGGGTGCACCTCAGCCACGCTCAAGGTCCTAAACGATATAATGACCGTGATCGATATAAGACAGTACTGTGCAGCTGTCTTCATCGACCTGGCCAAGGCTTTTGACTCTGTCAATCACCGCATTCTTATTGGGAGACTAAATAGCCTTGGTTTCTCAAATGACTGCCTCGCCTGGTTCACCAACTACTTCTCAGATAGAGTAGAGTTCAATGTGTCAAATCGGAGGGCCTGTTGTCTGGACTTCTGGCAGTCTCTATGGGGGTGCCACAGGGTTCAATTCTCGGGCCGACTCTATTCTCTGTGTATATCAATGATTTCGCTCTTGCTGCTGGTGACTCTCAGATCCACCTCTACGCAGACGACACCATTTTGTATACATCTGGCCCTTCATTGGACACTGTGTTAACAAACCTCCAAACAAGCTTCAACGCCATACAACACTCCTTCCGTGGCCTCCAACTGCTCTTAAACGCTAGTAAAACTAAATGCATGCTCTTTAATCGAACGCTGCTTGCACCCGCCCGCCCGACTAGAATCACTACTCTCGGCGGGTCTGACTTAGAATATGTGGACAACTACAAATACCTAGGTGTCTGGTTAGACCGTAAACTCTCCTTCCAGACTCATATTAAGCATCTCCAATCCAAAGTTAAATCTAGAATCGGCTTCCTATTTCACAACAAAGCCTCCTTCACTCATGCTGCTAAACATGCCCTCGTAAAACTGACTATCCTACCGATCCTTGACTTCGGCAATGTCATTTACAAAATAGCTTCCAACACTCTACTCAGCAAATTGGATGTGGTCTATCACAGTGCCATCCGTTTTGTCACCAAAGCCCCATATACTACCCATCATTGTGACCTGTACGCTCTTGTTGGCTGGCCCTCACTACATATTCGTCGCCATACCCACTGGCTCCAGGTCATCTATAAATCACTGCTAGGCAAATCCCCGCCTTATCTTAGATCATTGGTCACCATAGCAACACCCACACGTAGTATGCGTTCCAGCAGGTATATCTCACTGGTCATCCCCAAAGCCAACACCTCCTTTGGCCGCCATTCCTTCCAGTTCTCTGCTGCCAATGACTGGAACGAACTGCAAAAATCTCTGAAGCTGGAGACAGTTATCTCCCTCACTAACTTTAAGCATCAGTTGTCAGAGCAGCTTACCGATCACTGCACCTGTACACAGCCCATCTGTAATTAGCCCACCCAACTACCTCATCCCCATATTGTTATTTACATTGTTATTTATTTTGCTCATTTGCACCCCAGTATCTCTATTTGCACATCATCTTCTGCACATCTATCATTCCAGTGTTAATACGAAATTGTAATTATTTTGCACTATGGCCTATTTATTACCTTACCTCCATAACTTACCTCCATAACTTGCTACATTTGCACACACTGTATATAGATGTTATATTGTGATATTGACTTTATGTTTTGTTTTACCCCATATGTAACTCTGTGTTGTTGTTGTTTTTATCGCACTGCTTTGCTTTATCTTGGCCAGGTCGCAGTTGTAAATGAGAACTTGTTCTCAACTGGCTTACCTGGTTAAATAAAGGTTAAATAAAATAAAAAATAAGAAAAATAATAAGCGTAAAATAAAGAACACATTGCTATAATAATATATAGCGGAGGAAAGCTGAGAAAATAAAACGATGTTAGGCCAACTACGCTAAACATCGTTTTCTTTCCTCCGCCGAAGCCTCAGTTTTCTTCAGACTCCTCGTTAGATTTTCCCATCTTGCTATTGTTTGTTCAACTTCACTTCTTGTGGCCTAAAATATTTGTCATTCAAAGTAAAGTTGTGAATGAGAATAGCACATTATAGTTACAATATAATAGTTATAATATAATGGACTCCGACTGACATAAAAAAAATTCCCATTTAAAACCATCAACTTTAGGACACTGAAGACTTCATTGAAATATTTTGATTTTTTTTTTCATAACTTTCATTTGTCTTAATGATTTTATGATATTTTAATTAGTAGGATTAGGCTTTTTGGCTGTTTGGTTCCCAACGGCAACGAGGGATTCTTTTTTTTATCGGCCTCGCATACATGCATCATTTCTGTCATTAATTGCTTCGCTTATTTGTTCAAATTTCTCATTCGATGTTTCTAGATTTTTCTAGATGTTTCTAGATGTTTCTAGATGTTTCTATCTTGCTATTGTTTGTTCTGTCTCTCTCATCATGGCCTACCATATTTGTAGGTTTATTCAAAAACAACTTTCTGAGTTAGCCCAGTACGCCGTTGGATAGATTCCTTGTTTGATCATGAAATAGCACAGCAGGAGAAATCATCCGCTATTGGAAGAGAGAGAACAAACAGAAACATATTTTCTGAGCAGACATTTAGCGCTGCTTTGGAGAAACTTAGCCATGATTACATTGTTCTCTAGCATCTGTAAATATAGCATATTTATTGAAATAGGTTCAAGCAAATAGGAACATAGGCTATTTACTCAGAATATCACCCATGCACAGCCCTGCTGTCTACTGACTGACTCCACCCCTGTCCTCATTACTGCACCAGTTGAAGTAGGTTAGGTATCCTCTGTCACATCACAATGTCATCAATATCGACGAATGTCTGTCAATTATCCCTCATAGACGATACTATCATAATATCACCTAACTGAGTCATTGATTATTCTGATTCAGATAACTGAATAGACGTAATTTTGTCATTCCTTATTTTATATGTGAAACTAGCACCGTCATATTGTACTGTAAGTGCATTGCAGTGACCTGAATAGCAATGTCACAGTATTTCCATATTGTTTGTATCACATCTGTCCACCGGGAGGCGCTCCTGTTCCACTGTAGCTTCAGCAGGTGGGTGTTCTGTATGTAATAATGAGGATGCTGCTTGGGTTGGTGTTGTGGTGTGGTGTTGTGGTGTGGTGTGGTGAGGTGGTGTTGTGGTGTTGTGTTGTGGTGAGGTGTTGTGTTGTGGTGTTGTGGTGTTGTGGTGTTGTGTTGTGGTGTGGTGTGGTGTGTTGTGTTGTGATGTTGTGATGTTGTGGTGTTGTGGTGTGGTGAGGTGAGGTGTTGTGTTGTGGTGTTGTGTGGTGAGGTGTTGTGTTGTGGTGTTGTGTTGTGTTGTGGTGTTGTGGTGTTGTGTTGTGGTGTGGTGTGTTGTGTTGTGATGTTGTGATGTTGTGGTGTTGTGGTGGTGTGGTGTTGTGGTGAGGTGTTGTGGTGTGGTGTGGTGTTGTGGTGTGGTGTGGTGTTGTGGTGTGGTGTGGTGGTGTTGTGGTGTGGTGGTGTTGTGGTGTGGTGTGGTGTGGTGTGGTGTGGTGTGGTGTTGTGGTGTGGTGTGGTGTTGTGGTGTGGTGAGGTGTTGTGGTGTGGTGTGGTGTTGTGGTGTGGTGTGGTGTGGTGGTGTTGTGGTGTGGTGTGGTGTTGTGGTGTGGTGTGGTGTGGTGTTGTGGTGTTGTGCAGTATGGTAAGGTATGGTAAGGTATGGTAGATACAGTATGCATCCAGCCCCAGGTCCCACCATGGCAAAGCCCACGTCAGCCTTCTTCAGGGCTGGTCCATCGTTAGTCCCGTCTCCTGTCACCGCCACCACCTGTCTCTGGTCTGTCAAGCAGCTGTCTATGATGCCTAGAAGACACGACCCAAACCAACACACAGGGGTTCAGTTCAGATGAACAGAATAGAGCACAGTAGAGTGGAGTAGAGTGGAGTAGAGCGAAGTGTGGCCTCTTCCTCACCTTTGACCAGTGTGTGTTTGTCAGTAGGGGAGGATCTAGCCAGGACTCTCAGTTTAGGCCACACTTTGTCCATGAGCTCCTGCTCAACCTACAGAGGAGAGGGTAAATGGACATCTATCAGAACCTGGTCCTTTATCCATGTTTCCTGGAGAGAACATACACTGAGTATACCATCTCTCTCTCTCTCTCTCTCTCTCTCTCTCTCTCTCTCTCTCTCTCTCTCTCTCTCTCTCTCTCTGTCTCTCTGTCTCTCTCCCTCTCTCTCTCTCTCTCTGTCTCTCTCTCTCTCTCTCTCTCTCTCTCTCTCTCTCCTGTCTCTGTGTCTCTCTCTCTCTCTCTCTCTCTCTCTCTCTCTCTCTCTCTCTCTCTCTCTCTCTCTCTCTCTCATACTCTCTCTCTCTCTCTGTCTCTCTCTCTCTCTGTCTCTCTCTCTCTCTGTCTCTCTCTCTCTCTCTCTCTCTCTCTCTCTCTCTCTCTCTCTCTCTCTCTCTCTCTCTCTCTCTCTCTCTCTCTCTCTCTCTCTCTCTCTCTCTCTCTGTCTCTCTCTCTCTCTATCTCAGCTGTAGCGTACCTCTCCCTTCTCATTACGGATCCTTCTGTTGAACTCCTTGCCGTCGATACACAGGAAGTCTTCTCCAGGGTGGATGATGCCACACTTGATGGCGATGGCCCTGGCTGTGTTGATGTTGTCCCCTGTCACCATGCGCACCGTGATGCCCGCACGCTGGCACCTTATAATGGCATCGGGGACCTGCAGGGGACATGCAGACAATATGACATTTAGCTATTAAACTCTCACACTCTCACACTCTCACACTCTCACACTCTCACACTCTCACACTCTCACACTCTCTCACTCTCACACCCTCACACCCTCACACTATCACACTCTCACACCCTCACACTATCACACTCTCACACCCTCACACCCTCACACCCTCACACTCTCACACTCTCACACTCTCTCACTCTCACACCCTCACACCCTCACACCATCACACTCTCACACCCTCACACTATCACACTCTCACACTCTCACACTCTCACACTCTCACACTCTCACACTCTCACACTCTCACACCCTCACACTCTCACACTCCCACACTCCCACACTGTAAATCCAAACTGACTGACGGTACATTTTATTACAAATGACCCCAACAGGAATTGAACCCACGACCCTGTCATTACTACTACCACCCAACTACAAATTCATTCACACAGGACACACACAAGCACACACACACACACACACACACACACACACACACACACACACACACACACACACACACGCATGCACGCACAAACGCACACACGCATGCACGCACGTACGCACACACACACACTCACGCACACACACACACTCACACACACTAACACACACACACACTAGGTTTAGGTCACTGTGGGATAGCTTTCCTCTCCAAACTCATACACCCTGCCATTCTAGCACCATCACAGGAGAACCAGAGGTAAATGAGAACACAGAACACTGTTCCAGCTCTACAGCTACCCAGCTACCGGCCCCAACCACTATCTGCTTAGCGTCCCAAATGACAACCTATTTCCTACAAAGTGCACTACTTTTGCCAAGGGCCCATAGAGAATAGGGTGCCATTTACGATGCAGTCTCTGTGAGAGGAGCGCCAACTCATTTAGAGCATCAGAGGCAGCTAGCGTTGTGGGGGAGGAGCTTAGCTAGCGTTGAGGAGGAGGAGCTTTATGTTAGAGCATCAGAGACAGCTAGCGTTGTGGAGGAGGAGCTTTATGTTAGAGCATCAGAGACAGCTAGCGTTGTGGAGGAGGAGCTTTATGTTAGAGCATCAGAGACAGCTAGCGTTGTGGGGGGGGTCCCTCTGGTCTGGGAGAGTGTCTCGCTGGTGTGGGCGGGTTGTCTGTTGATCTGTTGCTCCTGTGTGAGGTGTTGGGTCTGCAGTTGAGGGCAATATCGTTTAGGGTCCGGGCGAAGGGGTGGGCACTGCTTCCTTGTACAGGTGGACCTGGTCGTGAAGGCTGTTCAAGTCCAGGGTGGAGTGGTGGGCCTGGTAGACATTTGGGAAATACTTGCTTTTACCTGCTGTATGGTAGCAGGGTGGAAGTCTTTTCGTGGTAGCAGGGTGGAAGTCTTTTCGTGGTAGCAGGGTTGAGATAAGTTTTTCTATCACTCCCTTGATTGCTGTGGCCACCCTTTACTGCTGTGCTCTCAGGTCATTTGTGCCTGTGTGTATTATTATGTGGCTGGGTGATCCTAGTTGGTCCTCAGACAGAAGGTCTAGGGCGCGCTGGGTGTTTGGACACCAGAGTTTAGACACTGTGTGTTTGGGAAAAAGTTATGTGGCTTGTGTATGTCCTCAGTGGGTGTGGGGGGATCGTCAGGAGGGCTATCAGGGTGGCTGACGGGGGGGTGCTCTGAGGGGGTTGGGGTCCCCAGGGCTTGGGGTTCTTCATTTGTTTGTCTGGGTGTGATGTCGAGGCTATGGTCAGGGTCTAGGGTGGACTGTTCTGCTGCGGTGTCGAGACTTTGGCCAGGATCTGAGGTGGGCTGTTCTGCTGGCTTCTCTGCTGGGGTGGCCAGCTCTCTAATGGGTTGTTCTCTGTGACCTGTCATTGTTCTCACCTTCTCCTCCAGCACTCTGATCCTCTCCTCTAGTGCTCTGTTCTTCTCCTGCTCCTGCTCTTTCTCCTGTTGATGTTGTCTCACCACAGTCCAGAGTGCAGACATGTCTCTCTCTACCTCCAGCTCTCCAGGTCTAGTTAAGGGGGTGTTGTTGTGCTGGACTGTTGTCTGGGTCTGTGCTGACTGGAGTGTGTTCACCTGCTGTTCCAGCTCCACCTGCCTTACCTCCAGCTGGGTGAATTTATCCTTCATTTCAATGAGGGAGTAGTACTCTGTGCTGGGAGGTTGACTTTCCGCTTGGGGTTGCTCGTCTGTGGGGTTGTTTAATGAAGAGGTCTGGTCTGACCCGCTCGGGGTAGGGGTATCTTTCTCAAGGGAGAGCTTCTCCTGCTGAGCTATTTCGTTGATTAGGTGAAAGTCCAGCTGAAACTGTTTGGGGTTGCCCTGTACCAATACTGTTCCAGATATATAGAGATTTACAGTTGAAGTCGGAAGTTTACATACACCTTAGCCAAATACATTTAAACTCAGTTTTTCACAATTCCTGACATTTAATCCTAGTAAACATACCCTGTCTTATGTCAGTTAGGATCACCACTTTATTTTAAGAATATGACATTTCAGAATAATAGAAGAGAGAATTATTTATTTCAGCTTTGATTTCTTTCATCACATTTCCAGTGGGTCAGAAGTTTACACACACTCAATTAGTATTTGGTAGCATTGTCTTTAAAATTGTTTAACTTGGGTCAAACTTTTCGGGTAATCTTCCACAAGCTTCCCACAATAGGTTGGGTGAATTTTGGCCCAGTCCTCCTGACAGAGCTGGTGTAACTGAGTCAGGTTTGTAGGCCTCCTTGCTCACACATGCTTTTTCAGTTCTGCCCCACAAATGTACTATAGGATTGAGGTCAGGGCTTTGTGATGGCCACTCCAATACCTTGACTTTGTTGTCCTTAAGCCATTTTGCCACAACTTTGGAAGTATGCTTTGGTCATTGTCCATTTGGAAGACCCATTTGCGACCAAGCTTTAACTTCCTGACTGATGTCTTGAGATGTTGCTTCAATATATCCACATAATTTTCCTTCCTCATGATGCCATCTATTTTGTGAAATGCACCAGTCCCTCCTGCCTCAAAGCACCCACACAGCATGATGCTGCCACCCCCGTGCTTCATGGTTGGGATGGTGTTCTTCGGCTTGCAAGCTACCGCCTTTTTCCTCCAAACATAACAATGGTCATTATGGCAAAACAGTTATATTTTTGTTTCATCAGACCAGAGGACATTTCTCCAAAAAGTACAATCTTTGTCCCCATGTGCATTTGCAAACCGTAGTCTGGCTTTTTTATGGCGGTTTTGGAGAAGTGGCTTCTTCCTTGCTGAGCGGCCTTTCAGGTTATGTCGATGTAGGACTTGTTTTACTGTGGATATAGATACTTTTGTACCTGTTTCCTCCAGCATCTTCACAAGGTCCTTTGCTGTTGTTCTGGGATTGATTTGCACTTTTCGCACCAAAGTACGTTCATCTCTAGGAGACAGAACATGTCTCCTTCCTGAGCGGTATGACGGCTGCATGTTCCAATGGTGTTTATACTTGCATACTATTATTTGTACAGATGAACGTGGTACCTTCAGGCGTTTGGAAATTGCTCCCAAGGATGAACCAGAATTGTGGAGGTCAAGGTCACCAGGTCTTGGCTGATTTCTTTTGATTTTCCCATGATGTCAAGCAAAGAGGCACTGAGTTTGAAGGTAGGCCTTGAAATACATCCACATGTACAGCTCCAATTGACTCAAATGATGTCAATTAGCCTATCAGAAGCTTCTAAAGCCATGACATCATTTTCTGGAATTTTTCAAAGCTGTCATAGTCAACTTAGTGTATGTAAACTTCTGACCCACTGGAATTGTGATACAGCGAATTATAAGTGAAATAGCCTGTCTGTAAACAATTGTTGGGAAAATTACTTGAGTCATGCACAAAGTAGATGTCTTAACCGACTTGCCAAAACTATAGTGTGTTGACAAGAAATGTGTGGAGTGGTTGAAAAACAAGTTTTATTGACTCCAACCAAAGTGTATGCAAACTTCCGACTTCAACTATATATTAGCTGACTCAGAGTCCTCGTTGTCTAGTATCCTGAGTTTCCACCTATCGCTAACACCTCTTAACAGAGGGGTAGTGTGCTAGTATAGCACTGTGCCATGTCAGGGGATGGTCTGTGTGAAAGATAAGGTTGCTTATGTTCCCATTTTTATAAAAGTCAGCAAAAAGTGTCTCCTGAATTTCCATAAGGAGCTTCATTTTGTACTCTTTTCGTGTCTTATCATTCTTTACATTCAGAGGGTTCTGTATTTTAATTCCCTCTGAACAGCGGGAGGGTGCTTCTAAGGCCTCTCCATTTGGTTGGGGTAGACTGTGCGACTCTCCTGCCATTGTTGGGCTCAAGGGCTTTGACAACTCTCACTTCACACGTCAGTGCTAATTGAAGTTGTATCTCTTTGTACTAGCAAGCTTGGTAGCCTTAGCATTCAGTCCTTTTAAAATAAAATATATCATTGTGATGTATTTTTCTTCTTGGTTTTTGAAAGTAGAAACATAGCTTCAGACTAAACATGACTCAGTCAGTTCCAGGTTGGATGGTGTTTTCAGGTTTCTGTTTGTTTGCCAGAGCATTTGCTGTATAGCTTGGGAATAGTAATCCTTGGTAGTAGAAAGCCTTCCAGGTAAGTCCAGGTAATTCCGTCCAAACTCAGGTTGTAGGTTTGCAGTTTTGGTTTGGAATGAAGGTTATGCTGTGGAAGGTAGCATCCTGTATATGTCCCTGCCAGAAAATCAAAATGTATTTAACTCTATTTTTTGTAAGAACATACTGAAAAATGGAGGAGCAATGTCTTTGAGCTCTCTCTCTCTCTCTCTCTCTCTCTCTCTCTCTCTCTCTCTCTCTCTCTCTCTCTCTCTCTCTCTCTCTCTCTCTCTCTCTCTCTCTCTCTCTCTCTCTCTCTCTCTCTCTCTCTCTCTCTCTCTCTCTCTCTCTCTCTCTCTCTCTCTCTCTCTCTCTCTCTCTCTCTCTCTCTCTCTCTCTCTCTCTCTCTCTCTCTCTCTCTCTCTCTCTCTCTCTCTCTCCTCTGTGCTGATTCATTGCCTAAGTGCTGACCCTAACCCTAACCCAGTTTATGCATTATAACATCAGTATATAACATCAGTATACATTATAACATCAGTATACATCATAACATCAGTATATATTATAACATCAGTATATAACATCAGTATACATTATAACATCAGTATACATTATAACATCAGTATACATTATAACATCAGTATATAACATTAGTATACATTATAACATCAGTATACATGATAACATCAGTATACATTATAACATCAGTATATATTATAACATCAGTATACATTATAACATCAGTATATATTATAACATCAGTATATAACATCAGTATACAGTATAACATCAGTATACATTATAACATCAGTATACATTATAACATCAGTATATAACATCAGTTTACATTATAACATCAGTATACATTATAACGTCAGTATAAAACATCAGTATACCTTATAACATCAGTATACATGATAACATCAGTATACATTATAACATCAGTATATATTATAACATCAGTATACATTATAACATCAGTATATATTATAACATCAGTATATAACATCAGTATACAGTATAACATCAGTATACATTATAACATCAGTATACATTATAACATCAATATATAACATCAGTTTACATTATAACATCAGTATACATTATAACGTCAGTATATAACATCAGTATACATTATAACGTCAATATATAACATCAGTATACATTATAACATCAGTATACATTATAACATCAGTATACATTATAACATCAGAATACATTATAACATCAATATATATTATAACATCAGTATACCTTATAACATCATTATACATTATAACATCAGTATATAACATCATTATACATTATAACATCAGTATACATTATAACATCAGTATCTAACATCAGTATACATTATAATATCAGTATACATTATAACATCAGTATACATTATAATATCAGTATACATTATAACATCAGTATACATTATAACATCAGTAAACATAACATCAGTATATAACATTTACATTTACATTTTAGTCATTTAGCAGACGCTCTTATCCAGAGCGACTTACAGGAGCAATTAGGGTTAAGTGCCTTGCTCAAGGGCACATCGACAGATTTTTCACCTAGTCGGCTCGGGGATTCGAACCAGCAACCTTTCGATTACTGGCCCAACGCTCTTAACCAAAAAGCTACCTTCCGCCCCATATAACATCAGTATACATTATAACATCAGTATACATTATAACATCAGTATACATTATAACATCAGTATACATTATAACATCAGTATATATTATAACATCAGTATACATTATAACATCAGTATACATTATAACATCAGCATACATTATAACATCAGTATATATTATAACATCAGTATATATTATAACATCAGTATACATTATAACATCAGTATACATTATAACATCAGTATACATTATAACATCAGTATATAACATCAGTAAACATTATAACATCAGTATACATTATAACATCAGTATACATTATAACATCAGAATACATTATAACATCAATATATATTATAACATCAGTATACATTATAACATCAGTATACATTATAACATCAGAATACATTATAACATCAATATATATTATAACATCAGTATACATTATAACATCAGTATATAACATCAGTAAACATTATAACATCAGTATACATTATAACATCAGTATACATTATAACATCAGTATACATTATAACATCAGTATACATTATAACATCAGTATACATTATAACATCAGAATACATTATAACATCAGTATACATTATAACATCAGAATACATTATAACATCAATATATATTATAACATCAGTATACATTATAACATCAGTATATAACATCAGTAAACATTATAACATCAGTATACATTATAACATCAGTATATAACATCAGTAAACATTATAACATCAGTATACATTATAACGTCAATATATAACATCAGTATACATTATAACATCAGTATACATTATAACATCAGTATACATTATAACATCAGAATACATTATAACATCAATATATATTATAACATCAGTATACATTATAACATCAGTATATAACATCAGTAAACATTATAACATCAGTATACATTATAACATCAGTATATAACATCAGTATACATTATAACATCAGTATACATTATAACATCAGTATACATTATAACATCAGTATATAACATCAGTAGACATTATAACATCAGTATACATTATAACATCAGTATACATTATAACATCAGTATACATTATAACATCAGTATATATTATAACATCAGTATATAACATCCGTATACATTATAACATCAGTATACATTATAACATCAGTATATAACATCAGTATACATTATAACATTAGTATACATTATAACATCAGTATACATTATAACATCAGTATACATTATAACATCAGTATACATTAAAACATCAGTATACATTATAACATCAGTATACATTATAACATCCGTATACATTATAACATCAGTATACATTATAACATCAGTATATAACATCAGTATACATTATAACATTAGTATACATTATAACATCAGTATACATTATAACATCAGTATACATTATAACATCAGTATACATTAAAACATCAGTATATAACATCAGTATACATTATAACATCAGTATACATTATAACATCAGTATACATTATAACATCAGTATACATTATAACATCAGTATACATTATAATATCAGTATACATTATAACATCAGTATACATTATAATATCAGTATACATTATAACATCAGTATACATTATAACATCAGTAAACATAACATCAGTATATAACATTTACATTTACATTTTAGTCATTTAGCAGACGCTCTTATCCAGAGCGACTTACAGGAGCAATTAGGGTTAAGTGCCTTGCTCAAGGGCACATCGACAGATTTTTTCACCTAGTCGGCTCGGGGATTCGAACCAGCAACCTTTCGATTACTGGCCCAACGCTCTTAACCAAAAAAGCTACCTTCCGCCCCATATAACATCAGTATACATTATAACATCAGTATACATTATAACATCAGTATACATTATAACATCAGTATACATTATAACATCAGTATATATTATAACATCAGTATACATTATAACATCAGTATACATTATAACATCAGTATACATTATAACATCAGTATATAACATCAGTATACATTATAACATCAGTAAACATTATAACATCAGTATACATTATAACATCAGTATATAACAGTATACATTATAACATCAGTATACATTATAACATCAGTATACATTATAACATCAGTATATAACATCAGTAGACATTATAACATCAGTATACATTATAACATCAGTATACATTATAACATCAGTATACATTATAACATCAGAATATATTATAACATCAGTATATAACATCCGTATACATTATAACATCAGTATACATTATAACATCAGTATATAACATCAGTATACATTATAACATTAGTATACATTATAACATCAGTATACATTATAACATCAGTATACATTAAAACATCAGTATATAACATCAGTATACATTATAACATCAGTATATAACATCAGTATACATTATAACATCAGTATACATTATAACATCAGTATACATTATAACATCAGTATACATTATAACATCAGTATATAACATCAGTATACATTATAACATCAGTATATAACATCAGTATACATTATAACATCAGTATACATTATAACATCAGTATACATTATAACATCAGTATATAACATCAGTAAACATTATAACATCAGTATACATTAAGGCGTCTGTAACAGAATAAACGTGTCAAAACTAATGTAGACATTAATACATGTATTTCTATAGCTTCTAAAATATTTTTTAGAATGGAGAAGTAGTGCTCAAATGGCAGTGCGGTGGATTCAAAACAGTGCCCCTGTTAGTCATCTAGGGCTACTACATATCATTGGGTCTGACAGGGTCCTCTACCCCGACCATGCAGACACACCCCCTACCTCTGGTCTGACAGGGTCCTCTACCCCGACCACGTAGACACACCCCCTACCTCTGGTCTGACAGGGTCCTCTACCCCGACCACGTAGACACACCCCCTACCTCTGGTCTGACAGGGTCCTCTACCCCGACCACGTAGACACACCCCCTATCTCTGGTCTGACAGGGTCCTCTACCCCGACCACGTAGAAACACCCCCTACCTCTGGTCTGACAGGGTCCTCTACCCCGACCACGTAGACACACCCCCTACCTCTGGTCTGACAGGGTCCTCTACCCCCGACCACGTAGACACACCCCCTACCTCTGGTCTGACAGGGTCCTCTACCCCGACCACGTAGAAACACCCCCTACCTCTGGTCTGACAGGGTCCTCTACCCCGACCACGTAGACACACCCCCTACCTCTGGTCTGACAGGGTCCTCTACCCCGACCACGTAGACACACCCCCTACCTCTAGGCCTGACAGGGTCCTCTACCCCGACCACGTAGACACACCCCCTACCTCTGGTCTGACAGGGTCCTCTACCCCGACCACGTAGACACACCCCCTACCTCTGGTCTGACAGGGTCCTCTACCCCGACCCCGTAGACACACCCCCTACCTCTGGTCTTACAGGGTCCTCTACCCCGACCATGCAGACACACCCCCTACCTCTGGTCTGACAGGGTCCTCTATGCCGACCACGCAGACGGCCGTCAGCTCATTGAGGATGTCGTTCTCGTTGTCCCAGAGGGGTTCTGGGTCGGCAGGAAAGTCACGGTATGCCACGCAGATGGTCCGCAGCCCGTCACACGCCATCGGCTCGATCACCTTCTTCACCATTTCGTCCTTGTCCCGGGGACGGAACACCCGCGGCTCGCCTTCCTTGTTCAGGATCTTTGTGCACCTGGGGGGACAGAGGGGCAAAGGTTAGAGGTTAGAGGTCAGGGGTTAGAGTTTAGGGTAATAGCCTAGGTAATGTCATTCCGAGTTTTAGCACCACAATACGAAAGCAAGCAAAACTAAAGCCTTGAGTAGATCAGTGATGAATATCATTAATCCAGTACTTGTAGCTGCAATCAATCCCCCAAATCACCCTCTAGCTCCTCAGGGCCTCCCCCAAATCACCCTCTAGCTCCTCAGGGCCTCCCCCAAATCACCCTCTAGCTCCTCAGGGCCTCTGCCAAATCACCCTCTAGCTCCTCAGGGCCTCCCCCAAATCACCCTCTAGCTCCTCAGGGCCTCCCCCAAATCACCCTCTAGCTCCTCAGGGCCTCCCCCAAATCACCCTCTAGCTCCTCAGGGCCTCTGCCAAATCACCCTCTAGCTCCTCAGGGCCTCCCCCAAATCACCCTCTAGCTCCTCAGGGCCTCCCCCAAATCACCCTCTAGCTCCTCAGGGCCTCCCCCAAATCACCCTCTAGCTCCTCAGGGCCTCCCCCAAATCACCCTCTAGCTCCTCAGGGCCTCCCCCAAATCACCCTCTAGCTCCTCAGGGCCTCCCCCAAATCACCCTCTAGCTCCTCAGGGCCTCCCCCAAATCACCCTCTAGCTCCTCAGGGCCTCCCCCAAATCACCCTCTAGCTCCTCAGGGCCTCCCCCAAATCACCCTCTAGCTCCTCAGGGCCTCCCCCAAATCACCCTCTAGCTCCTCAGGGCCTCCCCCAAATCACCCTCTAGCTCCTCAGGGCCTCTGTAGCTCAGCTGGTAGAGCATGGTGCTTGTAATGCCAAGGTAGTGGGTTCGATCCCCGGGACCACCCATACGTAAAAATGTATGCACACATGACTGTAAGTCGCTTTGGATAAAAGCGTCTGCTAAATGACATATTATTAAGTCAACCCCTAGCTCCTCAGGGCCTCTGTCAAGTCAACCCCTAGCTCCTCAGGGCTTCTGTCAAGTCAACCCCTAGCTCCTCAGGGCTTCTGTCAAGTCAACCCCTAGCTCCTCAGGGCTTCTGCCAAGTCAACCCCTAGCTCCTCAGGGCTTCTGCCAAGTCAACCCCTAGCTCCTCAGGGCTTCTGCCAAGTCAACCCTAGCTCCTCAGGGCTTCTGCCAAGTCAACCCCTAGCTCCTCAGGGCTTCTGTCAAGTCAACCCCTAGCTTCTCAGGGCTTCTGCGAAAGAGATCAAAGAGAATTGTATCTCATCTCACATCTCTACAAATGCATAAGGGGTAGAGGCTAAGGGTTGCATTCCTTTCTGGATTGGGAGCTGGAAACTGAAGACATCTATGGTATCACACCCAGCTGTGAACCACTCACTTCTTCAGGACGATCTCGGAGGCACCCTTGCTGTACATCCTGAAGCTTCCGTCTGATAATTTGATGACAGTGGACATGGACTTCCTGACCGAGTTGAAGGTGTACACCTGGTTCAATTAGAATTAGAGACAGAATTAGAATTATAACAACTTTATATAAATAGAAAAACACCATCACCACCACCTCCATCACCACCCCACCATTACTACCATCACCACCACCACTATCATCATCACCACCACCACCACCACCATCTTCACCAACACCACTACCACCACCACCACGTCCATCACCACCACCACGTCCATCATCACCACCACCATCTTCACCACCACCATGTCCATCACCACCACCATCACCACCACCACGTCCATCACCACCACCACGTCCATCACCACCACCATCACCACCACCACCACCATCTTCACCACCACCACCACCATCACCACCACCACGTCCATCACCACCACCACCACCACCACCATCACCACGTCCATCACCACCACCACCACCATCACCACCACCATCTTCACCACCACCACCACCATCACCACCACCACGTCCATCACCACCACCATCACCACCACCACCACCATCTTCACCACCACCACCACCATCACCACCACCATGTCCATCACCACCACCATCACCACCACCACGTCCATCACCACCACCACGTCCATCACCACCACCATCACCACCACCACCACCATCTTCACCACCACCACCACCACCACCACCACCACGTCCATCACCACCACCACCATCTTCACCACCACCACCATCACCACCACCACCATCTTCACCACCACCACCACCATCACCACCAACATCACCACCACCACGTCCATCACCACCACCACTACCACCATGGTGTGGATGTGTTGCTAGGACAGCAGTATGATAGATAGCCCCAATAATAAAGGTGTGTAGACCTTGTAGAGGTTCTCCTCTGGAATCTGGTTGCGGATGGGTTGATAGTCTCTCTTCAGGTCCAGCACCAGGCCCAGCAGGCCACACTCTGTCTTGTTGCCCACTTGCATGGGCAGACCACCTTCCTTGGTGGCAGGCTGGGGAGATGGAGAGAGAGACAGATACAGAACCAATGGGGTGAGAAGTCACAATACGTGTTTGAGACTGACTACATTGCAATTGGACTGTAGAATCACTGATCCACAAATAATGCAGGGACATAACTACTCATTACGTGATCAAGATTAACGTTCTGCTCCTCACCTTCCTCACACTGAGATGGAGATGAGCTTGGGTGAAGGCAGGTTAAGAAAACGGGTCATTACTACATCTAGGATGTATAGTTCTGTCTATGAGGTCATTACTACATCTAGGATGTATAGTTCTGTCTATGACGTCATTGCTGCATCTAGGATGTATAGTTCTGTCTATGAGGTCATTACTACATCTAGGATGTATAGTTCTATGAGGTCATTACCACATCTAAGATGTATAGTTCTGTCTATGAGGTCATTACTACATCTAGGATGTATAGTTCTATGAGGTCATTACCACATCTAGGATGTATAGTTCTATGAGGTCATTACTACATCTAGGATGTATAGTTCTATGAGGTCATTACCACATCTAGGATGTATAGTTCTATGAGGTCATTACCACATCTAGGATGTATAGTTCTATGAGGTCATTACTACATCTAGGATGTATAGTTCTGTCTATGAGGTCATTACTACATCTAGGATGTATAGTTCTGTCTATGACGTCATTGCTGCATCTAGGATGTATAGTTCTGTCTATGAGGTCATTACTACATCTAGGATATATAGTTCTATGAGGTCATTACCACATCTAGGATGTATAGTTCTGTCTATGAGGTCATTACTACATCTAGGATGTATAGTTCTATGAGGTCATTACCACATCTAGGATGTATAGTTCTATGAGGTCATTACTACATCTAGGATGTATAGTTCTGTCTATGAGGTCATTACTACATCTAGGATGTATAGTTCTATGAGGTCATTACTACATCTAGGATGTATAGTTCTGTCTATGAGGTCATTACTACATCTAGGATGTATAGTTCTATGAGGTCATTACTACATCTAGGATGTATAGTTCTATGAGGTCATTACTACATCTAGGATGTAGAGTTCTGTCTATGAGGTCATTACTACATCTAGGATGTATAGTTCTGTCTATGAGGTCATTACTACATCTAGGATGTATAGTTCTGTCTATGAGGTCATTACTACATCTAGGATGTATAGTTCTATGAGGTCATTACTACATCTAGGATGTATAGTTCTGTCTATGAGGTCATTACTACATCTAGGATGTATAGTTCTGTCTATGAGGTCATTACTACATCTAGGATGTATAGTTCTGTCTATGAGGTCATTGCTACATCTGGGACTAGATTAATATTAGAAGAACACAAACACCTCAGAGAACTACAAAAATGCTTTTGCTCAAATATGGAAAAACCTGTTATGTTACGTTGCTGAGGCCCTTGTTCAGTGTTCGGCATTCTACCAATCTCATAAATCATTCAAACCATATCATCCGTTCGCTAGCCTCTTAACGAGTTGTGTTAAACGTGTTTTGTTGCCTGTAGTCTGTCTGTAATATACAGTAGATATATTAGTGCATGTTTTTGTTAAATTATGTATAATATCTTGTGTTTGTTTGCATTAATGAAATGTGTCTGGGTTGTGTTAAATGTTAAATGTTATGTGCTGCCGGCAGTCTGTCTGTAATATAAATATATTGCTATGTTTGTGATAACTAAGTATATCAGTACATTTGTGTTAACTAAGATAATACCGATGTTTTCTTACAGTAATAAATGTGTTTAAGGTCCCAAACAGTGGAAATCTCGTTTTTCATCAAATTGGATGATATTTGGATGAAACCAGTTCAAAGTCACCAAAGTATGAAAAATGACTGTAACTAGTACATTGATGAAGTTTGATCATGAAGTTACTGGTCCCCCCCCCACCCCCCTGTGGTGTGACTGTTAGATACTGGTAACCTTTCATCTGTGGTGTGATTGTTAGATACTGGTAACCTTTCATCTGTGGTGTGATTGTTAGATACTGGTAACCTTTCATCTGTGGCGTGACTGTTAGATACTGGTAACTTTTCATCTGTGGCGTGACTGTTAGATACTGGTAACCTTTCATCTGTGGCGTGACTGTTAGATACTGGTAACCTTTCATCTGTGGCGTGACTGTTAGATACTGGTAACCTTTCATCTGTGGTGTGACTGTTAGATACTGGTAACCTTTAATCTGTGGCGTGACTGTTAGATACTGGTAACCTTTCATCTGTGGCGTGACTGTTAGATACTGGTAACCTTTTATCTGTGGTGTGACTGTTAGATACTGGTAACCTTTCATCTGTGGCGTGACTGTTAGATACTGGTAACCTTTCATCTGTGGCGTGACTGTTAGATACTGGTAACCTTTCATCTGTGGTGTGACTGTTAGATACTGGTAACCTTTCATATGTGGCGTGACTGTTAGTTACTGGTAACCTTTCATCTGTGGTGTGACTGTTAGATACTGGTAACCTTTCATCTGTGGCGTGACTGTTAGATACTGGTAACCTTTCATCTGTGGCGTGACTGTTAGATACTGGTAACCTTTCATCTGTGGTGTGACTGTTAGATACTGGTAACCTTTCATATGTGGCGTGACTGTTAGTTACTGGTAACCTTTCATCTGTGGTGTGACTGTTAGATACTGGTAACCTTTCATATGTGGCGTGACTGTTAGTTACTGGTAACCTTTCATCTGTGGCGTGACTGTTAGATACTGGTAACCTTTCATCTGTGGTGTGACTGTTAGATACTGGTAACCTTTAATCTGTGGCGTGACGGTTAGATACTGGTAACCTTTCATCTGTGGTGTGACCATTAGATACTGGTAACCTTTCATCTGTGGTGTGACTGTTAGCTAGCAAGCTTTTTACCAGCATGCTGGCAAAAGCACACTGTGTTGAGACTGGATGCCACAGCGTAAATGCATTATTTCACTTTCCATCTCCTTTTTGTCTTTCCACAATCATCAAGCCGTAATTGTCACGTATACTCCCGGTCTGGCCTCTAGGTCACCAGGCTGCCCTTTATTACGGAGACCTGTCACCATCGTTACGCTCACAAGCGCCTCATCAGACTCACCTGGACTCCATCACCTTCCTGATTACCTCCCCTATATATATCACTCCCTTTGTTTCGTTCCCCAGGGGTTATTGATTCTGTTACTCTGTCCCTGTCTGGACGCTACTCTTGTTTTGTTCCATGTTTCATTATTCATTAAATGCACTCCCTGTATTCGCTTCCCGATTCCCAGCGTACATTGTTACAGTAATGATAGACATTTTAGAAAAATTCAACATCTACTCTGTCTGCAAAGCTTCGCAGACAACCAACGCAGCAGGAATGCTGTAAAACAAAATCAGCTTTCCCAAGGCAAAGAAGGATGGATATACTGTGAAGTCTGAAGACAGACCATAGAAGGGTGGTATATGCTCTGAAGTCTGAAGACAGACCATAGAAGGGTGGTATATGCTCTGAAGTCTGAAGCCAGACCATAGAGGGCGGCAGGTAGCTTAGTTGGTAAGAGTGTTGTGCCAGTAACCGAAAGGTCGCTGGTTCTAATCCCTGAGCCGACTAGGTGAAAAATCTGTCGATGTGCCCTTAAGCAAGGCACTTAACCCTAATTGCTCATGTAAGTCGCTCTGGATAAGAGCGTCTGCTAAATGACTAAAATGTAAAAAAATAAATAATAATGCAACGAAGGAGGGATATACTGTGAAGTCTGAAGACAGACCAAAGAAGGATGGTTTATACTGAGATCATGTGAGACTTAGATTGCACAAAGGTGGACTTTATTTAGCTAATTATGTGACTTCTGAAGGTAATTGGTTGCACCAGATTATTTAGGGGCTTCATAGCAAAGGGGGGTGAATACGTATATAAGCACCACTTTTCCGTTATTTATTTTCTATACATTTGTTGAAACAAGTAATTTTTTTCATTTCACTTCACCAATTTGTACTATTTTGTGTATGTCCATTAAATGAAATCCAAATAAAAATCCATTTAAATTACATGTTGTAATGCAACAAAATAGGGAAAACGCCAAGGGGGATGAATACTTTTGCAAGGCACTGCAGTTGACACTCAGAATTGCACTGTGTATGTGTAATGATCATCCTGTTTAATCAGCTTCTTGATATGCCACACCTGTCAGGTGGATGGATTATCTTGGCAAAGGATAAATGCTCACTAACAGGGATGTAAACACATTTGTGACCGACCGGCTCGATTCGGTCTTATGTAGCAACATTTGAAATTGTGTTTTTACATTGGATAAAAGTAGAGACTCAGAGCTTGAAAATTGTTTATCGTACACTACAGTTGAGGAACAATGAGAAAGAAATTCTGCTTTGAAAGTTGATAAACTTGTAACCTCACTTTTGAGAAAATGGCCCTTGAATGTTTTGGTAAACCTACTGGAGAGCTCTTCTTTGTAAACACCCATTCAGCATCGTTCACACTCTCTAAAGCCTTAGCCCCACCCAGCTCTTTAAGGATTCACATGTGAGGCCATGTGCTAAACAACCAAAGATTTCAAGACTAAAGGCTGGTTTATACTACGGGTGTGTTCGTAAATTCAATCTGGAGTGCCAGAGTGTGCTCTGGGCGTTCATAAACTCAGAGCGTTCTCAGATTGGCCATTCGTAAATTCAGAGCGGTTCGCTCTCGGAGCGCATTCTGGATGCTCTGGCCGAGGAGTAGGGTTGATCCGAGCGTTCTGACCTAACAGCAGTCAAGCACCCAAGCTAACTGGCTAACGTTGAATAGCTTGCTAGATACTTCCAGACAAAAATGAGAGAACAGCTCACTCTGACCATTTTACTCGCCCTTACAGAGCTGGTTAGGTTGTTTTTATGTTATCCAATGTGCATTGGTGACTGCAACTGTGCTAATAATAATAATTTTATGCCATTTAGCAGACGCTTTTATCCAAAGCGACTTACAGTCATGTGTGCATACATTTTTACGTATGCTGCTGGCAACAATTTAATTACGCTTGATTTTGCCGATGTTTACTGACAACGGCCATATTCAACGGATGTTGAGCGTTTGTAAATGTATCAGTTATTCTGCGCTCTGGGACACTCAGACGAGAGTGCTCTGAAATCGGAGTAGATGGCCAGAATTAACAATGTCCATTGAGAACTCATAACGACTATACCACTTAGCTAAAAATGACGTGAATAATCAAATCAATAAACGTTGGGTAGTTCGTTAGATCATAGTTAATATACCGCCTGGCAAGTTCGATGTATTAGTAGCCAACTAACGTTACTTAGGATGGTAACTAGCTAACATACCGGTACATACTGTAATGCTATGCAGTTCGTAAGGATAGAGTAGCTAACAAATTGTCAGCCAACATAAGGTGTAGCGAAACTTATTTGAAAAGTCATTACTTTATTACATTGCTCAACATTTTCTTAACATTTGTCATAATTAGTTAAAACAATGAATTTGTATTCGCTTCAGCTGCACATTTTCCGACGTTTTTTTCAAATCTGAAAATGTTGTGATGCCACGCCCATTTTCTGAAGAATTGCATTATGGGCCCTCAAATCACAGCAATAGTGTCCACTACTTGTATACTTCGTAATTTGCCAAATTTATTACGACATCCGGGAACTTTTGGCATACTAACTATATCCACACTATGACCAATAAGCATACTACATACTCAATTTACGTCACAAATAGTACGGTTAGTGCGGTTAGTATGAGTATTCGAACACAGCTCTCAACTTAGGTTGGTCCTGTGGTCTGTTCTATATATGAAAGACCACAACTTAGGTTGGTCCATCCATTCAGGTGATACAGACCAGATATACAACCAACATATTACATACCAGTGGTGTGTCTCGTGTAGCTCAGTTGGTACAGCATGGCGTTTGCAACGCCGGGGTTGTGGGTTCGATTCCCACGGGGGGCCAGTATGAAAATGCATGCACTCACTAACTGTAAGTCGCTCTGGATAAGAGCGTCTGCTAAAATGACTAAAAATGCCCAACAGACACAGCTGTGGGATATTCTGCAGTATATCTTCAATACATTTATATTTTCATTGGTTCTAATGTCCCACCACAACTGTCTGAAGCAGTGATCATTCTAGTTAAGTGAACTAGTCAGTAAAAACATGTTTAGTTCAACATTCTAAAGCAAAGATGCACATTTTCAAATAAGATGAAAACACCAAGAGAGTTTGAAAGAGGGTTGTTGCTCAGAAGTTCAGGGATAGTCAGCTCTGAAATCGGAGTAGATAACCAGAGCGAATTTACCAGCTATGTCTATCGACAGTTGTCGCAGTGACATCATAAACATTCTATTGAAATAATTACTTGCATAGTGGAGTCTTTTGTTTTGACAATGAACCATAATCCCAACTCATAACGTTACTACCCTGCATGAATCTGCAGGTAGCTAACCAACTAGGTTCAATGTTAGCTAGCTAGCTAACATTAGGCTATAACTAGCAATGCAAATGGCTCTGAGATACGAATAATATTAAATTCTGAATCTGAAATTGTAGCTAGCTAGACTATCTTACCCGTATACATGGATGGACGCTTCTCCCTCTCTGCCACGGATGCCATGGTTGCCCTTAGTTTGAATATGTAATCCGGAGCATTCTGTGTTCTTTTTTCAACTCCGTCTGCATATTTGCAATCAAATGCCAGAATTTTCTCCATCTCCTTAGCTATCACAGTCTAATTCCACTGATTTCAAAACTCAGTCCTCCAGAAAGTGGAGAGCAACACTTATGCAGTTCTACTACGT
Organism: Coregonus clupeaformis; assembly: GCF_020615455.1. NCBI lineage: Eukaryota > Metazoa > Chordata > Actinopteri > Salmoniformes > Salmonidae > Coregonus > Coregonus clupeaformis. Next base: position 1,080,355 of record NW_025533461.1, on the reverse strand, counting down.
GATATATTTCAAAAAGGCTGCGTTAGAAAAGATTACCTACGCATACATCATAGACAGAAGCGTGCTACATGCCAAACCAATCCGAACTCATCTCTCGGCATGTCCTGCCCATTCATTATCTCAGCCAATCATGGCTATCAGAAAGGTTGCTGTCTTTTTCCATGGCTAAACAAACTAGGCTCATAATTTAACAATTTTATTCGTATTTACAGATGGTATACAAGTTTGTTGTTAAGGCACATAAAGGTTAATGTTCCAGAAGGTATTTCTGCCAAAAACGCCTTTTGATTTTAAAAAAAAGTTTACGTTCAAATGGCACTCGTGTCAAGTAGTGACACGCGACATATGCCTAGTTTCCTGAAACGAGTCACATTTGTGGAAGAAATTTGAGAGAAATATGCTTTTTGTGCGTACGGAACATTTCTGGGATCTTTTATTTCAGCTCATGAAACATGGGACCAACACTTTACATATTGCGTTTATATTTCTGTTATATTTATAGGACAGAAATATATATATACTGTATCTTTCTGTCACTTTCAGTCCCTTTCTCTCTGTCTCTCTTGCTCTCTCTCTCTCTCTCTCTCTCGCTCTGCCTCTAGAGGCTCTCTGTCTGTAATAAAGCCCCTTTGCTACCATGCTACCATGCTACCATGCCACACCTTGTTGCACCATGCTACACCTTGTTACACCATGCTACACCATGCTACACCATGCTACACCATGCTACACCATGCTACCATGCCACACCTTGTTACACCATGCTACACCATGCTACACCATGCTACCATGCCACACCTTGTTGCACCATGCTACACCTTGTTACACCATGCTACACCATGCTACACCATGCTACCATGCCACACCTTGTTACACCATGCTACACCTTGTTACACCATGCTACACCATGCTACACCATGCTACCATGCTACACCATGCTACCATGCCACACCTTGTTGCACCATGCTACACCTTGTTACACCATGCTACACCATGCTACACCATGCTACCATGCCACACCTTGTTGCACCATGCTACACCTTGTTACACCATGCTACACCATGCTACACCATGCTACACCATGCTACCATGCCACACCTTGTTGCACCATGCTACACCTTGTTACACCATGCTACACCATGCTACACCATGCTACCATGCCACACCTTGTTACACCATGCTACACCATGCTACACCATGCTACCATGCTACACCATGCTACCATGCTACACCATGCTACCATGCCACACCTTGTTGCACCATGCTACACCTTGTTACACCATGCTACACCATGCTACACCATGCTACACCATGCTACCATGCCACACCTTGTTGCACCATGCTACACCTTGTTACACCATGCTACACCATGCTACACCATGCTACCATGCCACACCTTGTTACACCATGCTACACCATGCTACCATGCTACACCATGCTACACCATGCTACCATGCTACACCATGCTACCATGCCACACCTTGTTGCACCATGCTACACCTTGTTACACCATGCTACACCATGCTACACCATGCTACCATGCCACACCTTGTTGCACCATGCTACACCTTGTTACACCATGCTACACCATGCTACACCATGCTACCATGCCACACCTTGTTGCACCATGCTACACCTTGTTACACCATGCTACACCATGCTACACCATGCTACCATGCCACACCTTGTTACACCATGCTACACCTTGTTACACCATGCTACACCATGCTACACCATGCTACCATGCTACACCATGCTACCATGCCACACCTTGTTGCACCATGCTACACCTTGTTACACCATGCTACACCATGCTACACCATGCTACCATGCCACACCTTGTTGCACCATGCTACACCTTGTTACACCATGCTACACCATGCTACACCATGCTACACCATGCTACCATGCCACACCTTGTTGCACCATGCTACACCTTGTTACACCATGCTACACCATGCTACACCATGCTACCATGCCACACCTTGTTACACCATGCTACACCATGCTACACCATGCTACACCATGCTACACCTTATTACACCATGCTACCATGCTACACCATGCTACCATGCCACACCTTGTTGCACCATGCTACACCATGCTACACCATGCTACCATGCCACACCTTGTTACACCATGCTACACCTTGTTACACCATGCTACACCATGCTACACCATGCTACCATGCTACACCATGCTACACCATGCTACCATGCTACACCATGCTATCATGCCACACCTTATTACACCATGCTACCATGCCACCGGAAATCACATTTTATTTTGAGCTGCAGTGGCAATTTTAGCATGTAAAACTTGGGGGGCAAACTCAACCAATTTGTTTTTAGATGCATGCCAGCGAATCCACTACACAACACTAAACAACACATTAAATGCACAGTAACGGTGACAAATGGTGCCCACAAACTGTTAGGGCCTACATAAAGCTGTCCCGACAGCGGAGCTTTCCTTTCAGCACCATGGAGTGAATCCTTACCACCGCTACACCTGGCTATCAGCGGAGCCTCGTCAGTTCACTCAGCCTCATTTACAAACCATAGCTGATAAGGCTGACTTGCTTAAATAAATATTGTTTCTACTGACGCCTTGTGGATTTGTGTAACTTGATAAGAACCGCATTCTCCATCAATTATAACGAATGGCGACATACGTTTTTACTTTTGAACCACATCACAAACATTATTGCTCTGGCACCCCAATGGTGGAACAAGCTCCCTCACGACGCCAGGACAGCGGAGTCACTCACCACCTTCCGGAGACACTTGAAACCCCACCTCTTTAAGGAACACCTGGGATAGGATAAAGTTATCATTCTACCCCCCCCTTACCCCACCCCCCCAAAAAAATTAATAAATACATAATACATATTGTAAAGTGGTTGTCCCACTGGCTATAAGGTGAATGCACCAATTTGTAAGTCGCTCTGGATAAGAGCGTCTGCTAAATGATGTAAATGTAAATGTAAAATTATTACATTCATAACGTTTGTTCTTATATCATTAACACTTAGCTGTAAGCACAAGAAAATAAGCTGCGACGAAGTAGGCCTTCGTTCAGCACTGTCAAAATGGACACCGACAGAAATTCAGATAGATGTTAGTTCAGATAAATTCAACAAGATGTTAAGGATTTAACCTTACTCTTCTTTAAGTCAGAGAGAGGGAGAGAGAGAGAGAGAGGGAGAGAGAGAGAGAGAGAGAGAGAGGGAGAAAAAATAATAAATAAAAAAAGCACTGTAGAGTTGGAATGGCCTCTGGTGGATAGCAGATTACCTTGAGATGTACTGTATATCGCAGGTTGTATGTGTGAAAATATTGTGAAGAATTGTAATCTGTCGTTTGTCGTTCTGTACTGGATGTAGATGGGTTACGAAGCCGGTCGACACACTGGATCTTTACAGTGTTTACTGTACGTTTAATGATAACTGTTACCACGTTACTGTATGGTGTTGACATTTAACAAGAGGGTCATTTAGCAGACACTCTTATCCGGAGCGACTTACAGTTAGTGCATTCATCTTAAGGTAGCTAGGTCAGACAACCACATATCACAGTCATAGTAAGCAACTCTGTAGCTCAATTGGTAGAGCATTGGTGCTTGTAACGCCAGGGTAGTGGGTTCGATCCCCGGGACCACCCATACGTAAAAATGTATGCGCACATGACTGTAAGTCGCTTTGGATAAAAGCGTCTGCTAAATGGCATATTATATTATATTATTAAAGGAGGTCAGTAAAGTCAGTAGTAGCCGTCATAGCTCAGACACACAGGTAGGATTGTTAAACGTTCCTACATTGCATATGAAGTGTAACTGGCTCATCCGTGGCTGTACAGAGAAAATGACCTCTTTTTTTTTTTCACTTTTATTTCGTTGGCCCTCCCACGTGAGTGTTCGTGCTCTCTGATTGGCTCCAAGTAAAGTTGTTGGCCGCTGACAAGCGTTGGGATTCTACAAGTAGAATCAGTATTTTCGTCGCTAGCGGGTCGGCACGCAGCAGGGTACCGCGTCTGTTCTAGCAAGATGAGTACCTATCGGCAGTCTGTCGGCAGTGAGATTCTCTGTGTGTTTCATGCTTTACAGTTTGTTGACTAGACTCTGTTGCTATCGCCAGACTCTGATGCATAATGGTATTACTGATCCTCAGTAGTTGTTCTGAGTTACTTCCTAATGTGGTAACAAGATGTAAAACGATGCAGATCAGATTATGCGGTTAATATAAATGTAAAACACTCATTGTTACTATAACGACCGACAGGATACCATCTTAGTAATATATCTATATTGCACACAGACTACAACTCATTTAAAGGTCCCTCACAGTCATCCTATTTCCAAGTAAAAAATATCATTTGAATGACCAAAACATAACATAACCCATTATCTATTTGTATTCTATTAAAATGCTCCAAATTGAAGAAATGGCATCTTCTCTCTCATCTCTATCAGGAAGCCTGAAGGAACAGGCTGAGTGGGCGGGGAGTTTATAGTCATGAGTCGCCTTGACTGACAGCTCTTTGAAAACGCCCTTCTGGTTGTTGCCAGGTAACAAGGTAAACAATGGGCCACATGTCATTGATGACAAGGTAAACAATGGACCACATGTCATTCCGAGCCTTAAATAGTATGCCTCACCCCATTATCTCTGCAAACAATGGGTTCATGGTCAACAGAGCTGATCATGGACTGTTGGATATCAGACAAACAGCAGCAATACACAATTGCATTTCTATTGTTTTGTAACTAATTACAGACCACAGTTCACTGATACACTTCTTCACAATAATGAACAAAGCCTGAGTCACCGTAGAAGCTTCGACATGAAAACAGCGTACAATAAGTGAGCTGGACAATTTATTGGTGCCTCTGTATTAGCATTATAAATGCCAATATGTTCAGAATTGTATGTGTTGATCAGACATTTATTTAATAATTTACAATTGGCCAGAATAGCCGAAATATTGATCAACATGAACACTCATGAGAAAATAAAGGTGAGAAATAATGGTGAGACATAATTTTACATTTAAAATAATAATTAGAGCCATTAGCCTAACATAGCGAGCAGGATCTATTGATTCACACAATTTGTAAAACTAATCTCCCGTCCGAATGCTTGAAAAATACAACACAAAGTAACAAAATGTGATATTATATCAATTTGAAGTGAATTACTTAGGCTTTAGGAAATGTAAAGGGACATGTTTGTTAAATGGGTATTGAATTTAATTTCCTTTCACTTGTGGTTATGAATTATGATGCTATTAATTTGTTGATGTAGTGATCTACTCATTCTACAATGTGTTTTCTGGTGTTTTTGAAGTACTCAATTTGAAATATACAATATTTGGTGAAACTTTTTAATGTTTGTTTTTGGAAATGTTGGTGTGCCTGAAATGCTCAATTGATGCAGATTTGGAAAGAATACCTATGACTTACAGTACAGTGCCTTGCAAAAGTATTCATCCCCCTTGGCGCTCTTCCTATTTGGTTGTATTACAACCTGTAATTTAAATGGTTTTTATTTGGATTTCATGTAATGGACATACACAAAATAGTCCAAATTGGTGAAGTGAAATGAAAAAAAATTACCTGTTTCAAATAATTCAAAAAAATTAATAATGGAAAAGTGGTGCGTGCATATGTATTCACCCCGTTTGCTATGAAGCCCCTAAATAAGATCTGGTGCAACCAATTACCTTCAGAAGTCACATAATTAGCTAAATAAAGTCCACCTGTGTGCAATTTAAGTGTCACATGATCTGTCACATGATCTCAGTATATATACACCTGTTCTGAAAGGCCCCAGAGCCTGCAACACCACTAAGCAAGGGGCACCACCAAGCAAGCGGCACCATGAAGACCAAGGAGCTCTCCAAACAGGTCAGGGACAAAGTTGTGGAGAAGTACAGATCAGGGTTGGGTTATAAAAAAATATCATCATATTACAACAGAATTTTACCATTCATATTACTACAGAATTTTACCATTCATATTACAACAGAATTTTACCATTCATATTACTACAGAATTTTACCATTCATATTACAACAGAATTATACCATTCATATTACTACAGAATTTTACCATTCATATTACTACAGAATTTTACCATTCATATTACAACAGAATTATACCATTCATATTACTACAGAATTTTACCATTCATATTACAACAGAATTTTACCATTCATATTACAACAGAATTTTACCATTCATATTACAACAGAATTTTACCATTCATATCACTACAGAATGTTCTGAAATACCTGATTCTATGAATGTATGAAAACAGGAAAAGTATCATGTTTATCTACTCTAGTCACACCTCGGACACAGTCCAAGCGATTGTCACAAAATGGAAAGAAATGCGTCATATTCTACCGAGGGTGTATGGGTGTCACGGATGCCGCCAAGGCTGCTCCTCCTCCTTGCTCGGGCAGGCTTTGGCGTTCGTCGTCCCCGGAGTACTAGCTACTACCGCTGATGTTTTCGATGTTTGTTTTGTCATGTCTAGTTGGTACACCTGTTTCGTATTCTGTATTGATTATGTCACCTATAAGTTCCCCTGTTTTATGTTTGCCTTTGTATGTTATTGTCCGCTTGTCTTTGATGTATTGGTTCGGTATCTTGGCTTATCGTGTTGATTACGCACTCCGCATATTTGTTCGCCTCTTGTGTTTGGAGGCCGTTTATTTTGTGTATTATAGAGTTCGTCAGTAAAGTCGTCTTGACTTATCCTCTGTGTCCTGCGCTTGACTTCACCACCGCATCCACATCAACATTATTGACAATAGGAACATATTTTAATAAGGTTTTATGGTGCTAAATCTGTGTCAGTTCCTCTTTAAACTATGATTTTTGACATTTCAATGAATTGGTTGGTTAGAAAACGTGTTCTAGTGAGTTCTGTTTTAATCCAACAACCGGCCATGCCAATATTTTTGACTAAATGATATATGTTTTATGCTAATGAGCTAGAGTGACTTATGGCTGATTATGATAGAGCACGTAACATATGTGGTTGACAATATCTGATGTTCCCTCCTAAGCACCATCCCCAACACAATTAGCCTGGGGTCTAGCCCACGTGATAATGGCCAGGCAACAACACAATTAGCCTGGGGTCTAGCCCACGTGGTAATGGCCAGGCAACAACACAATTAGCCTGGGATCTAGACCACGTGGTAATGGCCAGGCAACAACACAATTAGCCTGGGGTCTAGACCATGTCGTAATGGCCAGGCAGCAAAGCACCAACCTCTCTTCCCACTACTAACAAGAAATGGACCAATGACACATCCCTCTTCAGGGGATCAGTTAGTGTGCTCTCTCTCAGTCTGATTCCCCACTGCTCTACCTCTGACTCAGTCCTGTCTGGTATGTGCTGTCGGAACACCTCTGACTCAGTCCTGTCTGGTATGTGCTGTCGTCACACCTCTGACTCAGTCCTGTCTGGTATGTGCTGTCGTCACACCTCTGACTCAGTCCTGTCTGGTATGTGCTGTCGTCACACCTCTGACTCAGTCCTGTCTGGTATGTGCTGTCGGAACACCTCTGACTCAGTCCTGTCTGGTATGTGCTGTCGGAACACCTCTGACTCAGTCCTGTCTGGTATGTGCTGTCGTCACACCTCTGACTCAGTCCTGTCTGGTATGTGCTGTCGGAACACCTCTGACTCAGTCCTGTCTGGTATGTGCTGTCGGAACACATCTGACTCAGTCCTGTCTGGTATGTGCTGTCGGAACACCTCTGACTCAGTCCTGTCTGGTTTGTGCTGTCGGAACACCTCTGACTCAGTCCTGTCTGGTATGTGCTGTCGTCACACCTCTGACTCAGTCCTGTCTGGTATGTGCTGTCATCACACCTCTGACTCAGTCCTGTCTGGTATGTGCTGTCAGAACACCTCTGACTCAGTCCTGTCTGGTATGTGCTGTCGGAACACCTCTGACTCAGTCCTGTCTGGTATGTGCTGTCGGAACATCTCTGACTCAGTCCTGTCTGGTATGTGCTGTCGGAACACCTCTGACTCAGTCCTGTCTGGTATGTGCTGTCGGAACATCTCTGACTCAGTCCTGTCTGGTATGTGCTGTCGGAACATCTCTGACTCAGTCCTGTCTGGTATGTGCTGTCGGAACACCTCTGACTCAGTCCTGTCTGGTATGTGCTGTTGTCACACCTCTGACTCAGTCCTGTCTGGTATGTGCTGTCGGAACACCTCTGACTCAGTCCTGTCTGGTATGTGCTGTCGGAACATCTCTGACTCAGTCCTGTCTGGTATGTGCTGTCGGAACATCTCTGACTCAGTCCTGCCTATCCATGTAGTCATCAGTGATTCAGCCTGGTTAGAAGACTACATTATTACTGTGTTTGAGTTTGCTGGTCCAGCCACTCCATGCTGTATAGCCATTGACCCCTGAGGTCAGAGCAGGTGGCAACCCGAGGCCAGGCTCAGAGGTGGAACAGAGCTCAGAATACAAACTAACACAATAACAGTATATCAGGATATCAATCATCATCTCTGACCCTACAGTAAACCTCAGGTTATTTCAGAAGGTTGATACTGATGATAATCATAATCTCTGACCCTACAGTGAACCTCAGGTTATTTCAGAAGGCTGATACTGATGATAATAATAATCTCTGACCCTACAGTGAACCTCTGGTTATTTCAGAAGGCTGATACTGATGATAATCATAATCTCTGACCCTACAGTGAACCTCAGGTTATTTCAGAAGGCTGATACCGAGCTCAGAAAGGAGAATATGTTTTCTACATTTTCTTTGTTTTTGTTTTTTTCTTTCATACTGGCCCCCCTTGGGAAACGAACCCACAACCCTTGCGTTGCAAGTGCCATGCTCTACCAACTGAGCTACACGGGGCCACAACAGGAGCCTAGTAAACTACGACTACATCCCAAATAGCACTCTATTCCCTATTTATTTCACTATATAGGGAACAGGGTAACACCCCATTCTTACACAACAGTATACTGGACATGTAAAAGTAATTTATGATACTATACTTAATTTCCTCAGTTTGTGGAAGGAATTTGGGATGAGGACATTAATAACACACTTACTCTACATATCGATCACCCAAACAGTTTTTCAAACATCATTTTCCAGGCAATGTTTTAAGGAGAGAGAGAGAGAGAGAGAGAGAGAGAGAGAGAGAGAGAGAGACTCTATCATGTGATGACTCAGAACACAACCGTGATTACATAATATCCTGTTATAAAGACAGTCCTACTGGTGCTATGCAGGCTGGGGAAATCAGAGACTTCTGGGGGATGGAGTTCTAACAGAACAGAAAAACAGTCATCTTGGTTTCCGGGCAGCAGTGGGAACCAAAGGCTTCTAGGGAAAGGAGTCATTTGGTGTGGGTACAGCACAATAGTTACGTCCCTGCTGACTGACGCCAGTTTAAGAGGAATCTGAAGTAATACAGTTATCAAAGCTTTTCTCTGGGTGGTTATCAAAACCTTCTCTGGCAGTCTAGAGAGACTAGGGCCATTATGTAAGATGATATCCTTCTCTCTCAGCTCAGAGGGCCAGACAGGACAGGATGAGGCCTCAGAGAGCCAGACAGGACAGGATGAGGCCTCAGAGAGCCAGACAGGACAGGATGAGGCCTCAGAGAGCCAGACAGGACAGGATGAGGCCTCAGAGGGCCAGACAGGACAGGATGAGGCTTCAGAGAGCCAGACAGGACAGGATGAGGCCTCAGAGAGCCAGACAGGACAGGATGAGGCCTCAGAGGGCCAGACAGGACAGGATGAGGCCTCAGAGGGTCTGCAGAGCGGAGTTCTGAGACTGAATGAAGCTGAGGATTTCCTAAATTCATACCGTGCGTTTGCGAAGGCTGAGTGTGTCCTAAAATGTACATTGTGCTAGCTTTTGAAGTTCTGAAGCCTCCGCGATGCAGCTAGCTGCAGTGAGGAGTTCTGAGCTGGCGTTAGTGTAGCGCCGCTTTCTAGTGGCTGGGCTCCCCTCGTGGAGGAGGAGGAGGAGGACACCTCAAGGAGACTACTGAGTATACTTCTGATCTGCTGTCTGATTGGTGCTGACCACAGGAAACGTAGGCTGACTCCCAAATAGCACCCGATGCCCTTTATAGTGCACTACTTCAGACCATAGGGAATAGGGTGCAGACAGATGAAAAGGCAGCAGGCAGAAAAATAGGAAACAGATTTTAGAATTCGCATTCAGCTGCAGCTCAGTTGGTAGAGCGTGGCGTTAGCAACGCCAGGGTTGTGGGTTCGATTCCCACGGGGGGCAGTATGAAAAATGTATGCACTCACTTAACTGTAAGTCGCTCTGGATAAGAGCGTCTGGTAAATGACTAAAACGTAATGTATAACTATGGGAATATCCCACATCACCGAGGTACCAACCAAAGGAAAAATATATATGCAGCTACAGAGATGCTTGTACATATCTGAAGATACAGAGAAAAGAAAACTGTGAAATAGACCGTTTTTTAGTCTATAGATTTCCGCCACATACATCCTCTAGGAATATAATACATCCTCTAGGAATATAATACATCCTCTAGGAATATAATACATCCTCTAGGAATATAATACATCCTCTAGAAATATAATACATCCTCTAGGAATATAATACATCCTCTAGGAATATAATACATCCTCTAGAAATATAATACATCCTCTAGGAATATAATACATCCTCTAGAAATATAATACATCCTCTAGGAATATAATACATCCTCTAGGTATATAATACATCCTCTAGGAATATAATACATCCTCTAGGTATATAATACATCCTCTAGGAATATAATACATCCTCTAAGAATATAATACATCCTCTAGGTATATAATACATCCTCTAGGAATATAATACATCCTCTAGGTATATAATACATCCTCTAGGAATATAATACATCCTCTAGGAATATAATACATCCTCTAGGAATATAATACATCCTCTAGGTATATAATACATCCTCTAGGAATATAATACATCCTCTAGGAATATGATACATCCTCTAGGAATATAATACATCCTCTAGGAATATAATACATCCTCTAGGAATATAATACATCCTCTAGGAATATAATACATCCTCTAGGTATATAATACATCCTCTAGGAATATAATACATCCTCTAGGTATATAATACATCCTCTAGGAATATAATACATCCTCTAGGAATATAATACATCCTCTAGGAATATAATACATCCTCTAGGAATATAATACATCCTCTAGGAATATAATACATCTTCTAGGAATATAATACATCCTCTAGGAATATAATACATCCTCTACCCTGTCCTGGGATTCAGTTGTATCTGGGTTCGTTCTCTATGGACAGGTTCTATTAACTGCACCCGGTTACCAGGTACACTACAAAGCAGGATCAATGAGTTAGCCAGCTAACTTTCCTTAAATATTAGAGAAATAACTTATTTTTTCAGGAAGATAAGCTTGAAATGGGCATTGTCTAATTGAATCAACAACCACAAAAAACACATATCTAAGTTTAGCTTTCTTAACAAACCAGAGAATCAATAGTTATTTATGGTTATTTATCAAAGTTAGCTGGCTAACTCATTGAACCTGCTTTGTAGTAAACCCCTCGGGATGAGAACTGGCTCTCCAGACCAGACTACTATAAACGCCTCGGGCTGAGAACTGGCTCTCCAGACCAGACTACTGTAAACCCCTCGGGCTGAGAACTGGCTCTCCAGACCAGACTACTATAAACGCCTCGGGCTGAGAACTGGCTCTCCAGACCAGACTACTATAAACCCCTCGGGCTGAGAACTGGCTCTCCAGACCAGACTACTGTAAACCCCTCGGGCTGAGAACTGGCTCTCCAGACCAGACTACTATAAACGCCTCGGGCTGAGAACTGGCTCTCCAGACCAGACTACTGTAAACCCCTCGGGCTGAGAACTGGCTCTCCAGACCAGACTACTGTAAACCCCTCGGGCTGAGAACTGGCTCTCCAGACCAGACTACTATAAACCCCTCGGGCTGAGAACTGGCTCTCCAGACCAGACTACTGTAAACCCCTCGGGCTGAGAACTGGCTCTCCAGACCAGACTACTGTAAACCCCTCGGGCTGAGAACTGGCTCTCCAGACCAGACCACTGTTGGGCTACGGGCTGGTTTCCTGGATGATGCAAATCCCTTTCATTAATAAGGAGATTAACATTATTAATCTTCTTCACTAATTAAACCAACTAGCATTTCATTACTTCCCTCATCTGAGCTCATTCCTTCACTGATTAGTGGCTGGAGCATCATCAACAACAACAACAACAACAACCCAGAACTAAATGTTGAATGTGCTGACCATGCTAGTTCATAACAGTCTGGCACAAGATACTATCTCTGAAGTAAAATGAAGGAAAAAAAGGTGTAAAACATCTCAAATATAACACCTTTTATAAACTGGGTGGTTCCAACCCTGAATGCTGATTGGCTGACAGCCCGTATACAACGGGGTATGACAAAACATTTATTTTTACTGCTCTAATTACGTTGGTAAATGGTTTTTAATAGCAATAAGGCCCGAGGGGGTGTGGTATATGGCCAGTTCTTAAGCACGACGCAACGCGGAGCCCTTAGCCGTGGTATATATACCACAAACCCCTAAGGTGCCTTATTGCTATTATAAACTTTTTACCGACGTAATTAAAGTATACCACTTTAACTAACAAGTAATCAAGAGCCAATGAATCTCAGAATAAAACCATTTATAGATTTATAGAGCCAGGGTATAGGGCCAGGATTTAGGGCCAGGGTATAGCGCCAGGGTATAGGGCCAGGGTATAGGGCCAGGGTATAGGTCCACGCTATAGGTCCACGGTATAGGTCCACGCTATGGGGCCAGGGTATAGGTCCATGCTATGGGGCCAGGGTTTAGGTCCACGCTATGGGGCCAGGGTATAGGGCCACGCTATAGGGCCAGGGTATAGGGCCAGGGTATAGGGACAGGGTATAGGGCCAGGGTATAGGGCCAGGGTATAGGGCCAGGGTATAGGGCCAGGGTATAGGGCCAGGGTATAGCGCCAGGGTATAGGGCCAGGGTATAGGGCCAGGGTATAGGGACAGGGTATAGGGCCAGGGTATAGGGCCAGAGTATAGCGCCAGGGTATAGGGCCAGGGTATAGGGCCAGGGTATAGGGCCAGGGTATAGGTCCACGCTATAGGTCCACGGTATAGGTCCACGCTATGGGGCCAGGGTATAGGTCCACGCTATGGGGCCAGGGTTTAGGTCCATGCTATGGGGCCAGGGTATAGGGCCACGCTATAGGGCCAGGGTATAGGGCCAGGGTATAGGGACAGGGTATAGGGCCAGGGTATAGGGACAGGGTATAGGGCCAGGGTATAGGGCCAGGGTATAGGTCCACCCTATGGGGCCAGGGTATAGGGCCAGGGTATAGGTCCACGCTATAGGGCCAGGGTATAGGGCCACGCTATAGGGCCAGGGTATAGGGCCAAGGTATAGGGCCAGGGTATAGGGCCACGGTATAGGGCCAGGGTATAGGTCCACGGTATAGGTCCAGGATTTAGGGCCAGGGTATAGGGCCAGGGTATAGGTCCACCCTATGGGGCCAGGGTATAGGGCCAGGGTTTAGGTCCATGCTATGGGGCCAGGGTATAGGGCCACGCTATAGGGCCAGGGTATAGGGCCAGGGTATAGGGACAGGGTATAGGGCCAGGGTATAGGGACAGGGTATAGGGCCAGGGTATAGGGCCAGGGTATAGGGCCAGGGTATAGGTCCACCCTATGGGGCCAGGGTATAGGGCCAGGGTATAGGTCCACGCTATAGGGCCAGGGTATAGGGCCACGCTATAGGGCCAGGGTATAGGGCCAGGGTATAGGGCCAGGGTATAGGGCCACGGTATAGGGCCAGGGTATAGGTCCACGGTATAGGTCCAGGATTTAGGGCCAGGGTATAGGGCCAGGGTATAGGTCCACCCTATGGGGCCAGGGTATAGGGCCAGGGTATAGGTCCACGCTATAGGGCCAGGGTATAGGGCCAGGGTATAGGGACAGGGTATAGGGCCAGGGTATAGGGCCAGGGTATAGGGCCAGGGTATAGGGCCAGGGTATAGGGCCAGGGTATAGGGCCAGGGTATAGGGCCAGGGTATAGGGACAGGGTATAGGGCCAGGGTATAGGGCCAGGGTATAGGGCCAGGGTATAGGTCCACCCTATGGGGACAGGGTATAGGGCCAGGGTATAGGTCCACGCTATAGGGCCAGGGTATAGGGCCACGCTATAGGGCCACGGTATAGGGCCAGGGTATAGGTCCACGGTATAGGTCCAGGATTTAGGGCCAGGGTATAGGGCCAGGGTATAGGTCCACCCTATGGGGCCAGGGTATAGGGCCAGGGTATAGGTCCACGCTATAGGGCCAGGGTATAGGGCCAGGGTATAGGGACAGGGTATAGGGCCAGGGTATAGGGGCAGGGTATAGGGCCAGGGTATAGGTCCAGGATTTAGGGCCAGGGTATAGGGCCAGGGTATAGGTCCACCCTATGGGGCCAGGGTATAGGGCCAGGGTATAGGGCCAGGGTATAGGGCCAGGGTATAGGGCCAGGGTATAGGGACAGGCTATAGGGCCAGGGTATAGGGCCAGGGTATAGGGCCAGGGTATAGGGACAGGGTATAGGGCCAGGGTATAGGGACAGGGTATAGGTCCAGGGTATAGGGACAGGGTATAGGGCCAGGGTATAGGGCCAGGGTATAGGGACAGGCTATAGGGCCAGGGTATAACACTTTGATTAAATAAGGAAACCTATATCAATATCTTTGAAAATATAGTATACATATCATTCCCTTTTAAAAACAATTCAATGTTTTATTTTCTCATATTTTGGACCAGAGTGAAGCTACAGTATCTCTCCACTACCTATTGTTCCTGCACTGAGGTCCATGGTATAGGTCCATGGTATAGGTCCATGGTATAGGTCCACGGTTCACCATCATCATCTAATGGTTTTATCATTTATTTGCAGATAATCGCCAAAAGGCCTACCCGTATGCAAATGAGGGAGCCAAATGAACGGCTCTCGTACCGATGTGATTTTATTCTTATGTCTCTGCGTCCAGTTTAAATAAAGTTGCTAACTAGCATTAGCGCAATGACTTTAAGTCTAAGGTAACTGCTAGCATGCTAGTAGATACTATAGACTTCCAGTAATTGCCCTAACGCTAGTTAGCAATGGCTCGTGAAACTACCTCTAACTTCCTTCATTCTGGACGCAGAGACATACAAATGGTATCCATTCTGTTATCTGACCGTAGGAAAGGAGATAAACGGCTTCATTTCCAAAATCCTGAAGAATTCCATTAACGTCACTGTCTGGCAAGTCCCGATGACAACATCACTACCTTGGATGATTTATGAATGGCGAGGATGTATGAGATCGGCTTTATTTATTCAGTCAGTTCGAGACCTTTTACTAACTAGTCCAGCTTGCCGTTCGTCAATCAAAGCACAGTAAATAGCCTGTGCGCCACCACTCCGTGTCAACATATGAAACACGCCAGGGTTCAACGTTAACTTTTTTTTCTCACTAGCCCGATTGGGCCAGTTGGCCAAAAATCGAACAGAATTTCTACTGGCCCTGACATGGTGTAGGTCTTAAATGCATTGGGGTCATGCAGGACCTATAGGTTGGCATGCTTTTCTCTCTATATATTCAGCTATTAATAGGCTACATTTGATTATCATGATATGTATTAAAAAGCTGTATAATATAAGTTAGCAATGCAAGTCATTACTATATTCCTTGAGAATGACATTGTTTTAATTGCATTCATTTTTTTGTTTCTAAAGCATGTCATTGAGAAGATTTGAAAATAGGACTCTGCCCCTTTTTAGACAAACCTTCCAAAAGAGATATGGACATGTCTACAGCAAGCCAGCCGACACTAATGCTAGGTCTCTTTTTGTGGCTTTCTTTTTGCAGACTATCAACAGTAGCCAGCATATTGCTAGTATGTTCACTATTGAAGGTTTACTGTTGTAAATTACTTTCCCTAAAAGAAATATGCTCAGCGAGTAGATGGTACTTATTTTCACTCTGGACAGCTCCCGCATCAACTCATGTACCGCTCGAGTGCTTGAGAAGTTGAGACTCGAGGGAGTGTGGTGGTGCTTGAATGAACGGCCAGTCATAGCTCAAATACAAATTGCATGACATATACGCATGTAGTCTTCAATGGTTTTCGATTGTAGACTGTGACAGAGCAGGTAGGTGTTGAACTGGAATGCAAAAAATGGGCAGAAAAGTTACTGACGAGATCCTCTGACTCAACATTATGGTGCACGATATCTAAGGAAGTCTCAAGGTTTTGCTCGCCTGAGGTAGAGTATCTCATGATAAGCTGTAGACCACACTATCTACCAAGAGAGTTTTCATCTATATTCTTCGTAGCTGTCTATTTACCACCACAAAGCGATACTGGCACTAAGACCACACTCAATGAGCTGTATAAGGCCATAAGCAAACAGGAAAACGCTCATCCAGAGGCAGCGCTCCTAGTGGCCGGGTACTTTGATGCAGGGAAACTTAAATCTGTTTTACCTAATTTCTACCAGCATGTTAAATGTTTAACCAGACGAGCTAAATTACTTCTATGCTCGCTTCGAGGAAAGCAACACTGAAACATGCATGGGAGCATCAGCTGTTCTGGACAACTGTGTGATCACGCTCTCCATAGCCGTTGTGAGTAAGACTTTTAACAGGTCAACATTCACAAGGCCGCAGGGCCAGACGGATTACCAGGACGTGTACTCCGAGCATGCGCTGACCAACTGACAAGTGTCTTCACTGACATTTTCAACCTGTCCCTGTCTGAGTCTGTAATACCAACATGTTTCAAGCAGACCACCATAATCCCTGTGCCCAAGAACACTAAGGTAACCTGCCTAAATGATTACTGACCCGTAGCACTCACATCTGTAGCCATGACGTGCTTTAAAAGGCTGGTCATGGCTCACATCAACACCATTATCCCAGAAACCCTAGACCCACTCCAATTTGCATACCGCCCCAACAGATCCACAGATGATGCAATCTCTATTGCGCTCCACACTGCCCTTTCCCACCTGGACAAAAGGAAAACTTATGTGGGAATGCTATTCATTGACTACAACTCAGAGTTCAATACCATAGTGCCCTCAAAACTCATCAGTATATTGGTAGTGTAGTATCTTATCAGTGTATTGTTAGTGTAGTATCTTATCAGTGTATTGGTAGTGTAGTGTCTTATCAGTGTATTGGTAGTGTAGTATCTTATCAGTATATTGGTAGTGTAGTGTCTTATCAGTATATTGGTAGTGTAGTATCTTATCAGTATATTGTTAGTGTAGTATCTTATCAGTGTATTGGTAGTGTAGTGTCTTATCAGTATATTGGTAGTGTAGTATCTTATCAGTATATTGTTAGTGTAGTATCTTATCAGTGTATTGGTAGTGTAGTGTCTTATCAGTATATTGGTAGTGTAGTGTCTTATCAGTATATTGGTAGTGTAGTGTCTTATCAGTATATTGGTAGTGTAGTATCTTATCAGTATATTGGTAGTGTAGTGTCTTATCAGTTTATTGGTAGTGTAGTGTCTTATCAGTATATTGGTAGTGTAGTATCTTATCAGTGTATTGGTAGTGTAGTATCTTATCAGTGTATTGTTAGTGTAGTATCTTATCAGTGTATTGGTAGTGTAGTGTCTTATCAGTATATTGGTAGTGTAGTGTCTTATCAGTATATTGGTAGTGTAGTGTCTTATCAGTATATTGGTAGTGTAGTATCTTATCAGTATATTGGTAGTGTAGTGTCTTATGAGTTTATTGGTAGTGTAGTGTCTTATCAGTATATTGGTAGTGTAGTATCTTATCAGTGTATTGGTAGTGTAGTATCTTATCAGTGTATTGTTAGTGTAGTATCTTATCAGTGTATTGGTAGTGTAGTGTCTTATCAGTATATTGGTAGTGTAGTGTCTTATCAGTATATTGGTAGTGTAGTGTCTTATCAGTATATTGGTAGTGTAGTATCTTATCAGTATATTGGTAGTGTAGTGTCTTATCAGTATATTGGTAGTGTAGTATCTTATCAGTGTATTGGTAGTGTAGTATCTTATCAGTTTATTGTTAGTGTAGTATCTTATCAGTATATTGGTAGTGTAGTGTCTTATCAGTGTATTGGTAGTGTAGTGTCTTATCAGTATATTGGTAGTGTAGTATCTTATCAGTATATTGTTAGTGTAGTATCTTATCAGTATATTGGTAGTGTAGTGTGTTATCAGTATATTGGTAGTGTAGTGTCTTATCAGTATATTGGTAGTGTAGTGTCTATTCAGTATATTGGTAGTGTAGTGTCTTATCAGTATATTGGTAGTGTAGTATCTTATCAGTATATTGTTAGTGTAGTATCTTATCAGTGTATTGGTAGTGTAGTGTCTTATCAGTATATTGGTAGTGTAGTATCTTATCAGTATATTGTTAGTGTAGTATCTTATCAGTGTATTGGTAGTGTAGTGTCTTATCAGTATATTGGTAGTGTAGTGTCTTATCAGTATATTGGTAGTGTAGTGTCTTATCAGTATATTGGTAGTGTAGTATCTTATCAGTATATTGGTAGTGTAGTGTCTTATCAGTTTATTGGTAGTGTAGTGTCTTATCAGTATATTGGTAGTGTAGTATCTTATCAGTGTATTGGTAGTGTAGTATCTTATCAGTGTATTGTTAGTGTAGTATCTTATCAGTGTATTGGTAGTGTAGTGTCTTATCAGTATATTGGTAGTGTAGTGTCTTATCAGTATATTGGTAGTGTAGTGTCTTATCAGTATATTGGTAGTGTAGTATCTTATCAGTATATTGGTAGTGTAGTGTCTTATCAGTTTATTGGTAGTGTAGTGTCTTATCAGTATATTGGTAGTGTAGTATCTTATCAGTGTATTGGTAGTGTAGTATCTTATCAGTGTATTGTTAGTGTAGTATCTTATCAGTGTATTGGTAGTGTAGTGTCTTATCAGTATATTGGTAGTGTAGTGTCTTATCAGTATATTGGTAGTGTAGTGTCTTATCAGTATATTGGTAGTGTAGTATCTTATCAGTATATTGGTAGTGTAGTGTCATATCAGTATATTGGTAGTGTAGTATCTTATCAGTGTATTGGTAGTGTAGTATCTTATCAGTGTATTGTTAGTGTAGTATCTTATCAGTATATTGGTAGTGTAGTGTCTTATCAGTGTATTGGTAGTGTAGTGTCTTATCAGTATATTGGTAGTGTAGTATCTTATCAGTATATTGTTAGTGTAGTATCTTATCAGTATATTGGTAGTGTAGTGTGTTATCAGTATATTGGTAGTGTAGTGTCTTATCAGTATATTGGTAGTGTAGTGTCTTATCAGTATATTGGTAGTGTAGTGTCTTATCAGTATATTGGTAGTGTAGTGTCTTATCAGTATATTGGTAGTGTAGTATCTTATCAGTGTATTGGTAGTGTAGTATCTTAGTGTATTGTTAGTGTAGTATCTTATCAGTATATTGGTAGTGTAGTGTCTTATCAGTGTATTGGTAGTGTAGTGTCTTATCAGTATATTGGTAGTGTAGTATCTTATCAGTATATTGTTAGTGTAGTATCTTATCAGTATATTGGTAGTGTAGTGTGTTATCAGTATATTGGTAGTGTAGTGTCTTATCAGTATATTGGTAGTGTAGTGTCTTATCAGTATATTGGTAGTGTAGTGTCTTATCAGTATATTGGTAGTGTAGTGTCTTATCAGTATATTGTTAGTGTAGTATCTTATCAGTGTATTGGTAGTGTAGTGTCTTATCAGTATATTGGTAGTGTAGTATCTTATCAGTATATTGTTAGTGTAGTATCTTATCAGTGTATTGGTAGTGTAGTGTCTTATCAGTATATTGGTAGTGTAGTGTCTTATCAGTATATTGGTAGTGTAGTGTCTTATCAGTATATTGGTAGTGTAGTATCTTATCAGTATATTGGTAGTGTAGTGTCTTATCAGTTTATTGGTAGTGTAGTGTCTTATCAGTATATTGGTAGTGTAGTATCTTATCAGTGTATTGGTAGTGTAGTATCTTATCAGTGTATTGTTAGTGTAGTATCTTATCAGTGTATTGGTAGTGTAGTGTCTTATCAGTATATTGGTAGTGTAGTGTCTTATCAGTATATTGGTAGTGTAGTGTCTTATCAGTATATTGGTAGTGTAGTATCTTATCAGTATATTGGTAGTGTAGTGTCTTATCAGTTTATTGGTAGTGTAGTGTCTTATCAGTATATTGGTAGTGTAGTATCTTATCAGTGTATTGGTAGTGTAGTATCTTATCAGTGTATTGTTAGTGTAGTATCTTATCAGTGTATTGGTAGTGTAGTGTCTTATCAGTATATTGGTAGTGTAGTGTCTTATCAGTATATTGGTAGTGTAGTGTCTTATCAGTATATTGGTAGTGTAGTATCTTATCAGTATATTGGTAGTGTAGTGTCTTATCAGTATATTGGTAGTGTAGTATCTTATCAGTGTATTGGTAGTGTAGTATCTTATCAGTGTATTGTTAGTGTAGTATCTTATCAGTATATTGGTAGTGTAGTGTCTTATCAGTGTATTGGTAGTGTAGTGTCTTATCAGTATATTGGTAGTGTAGTATCTTATCAGTATATTGTTAGTGTAGTATCTTATCAGTATATTGGTAGTGTAGTGTCTTGTCAGTATATTGGTAGTGTAGTGTCTTATCAGTATATTGGTAGTGTAGTGTCTTATCAGTATATTGGTAGTGTAGTATCTTATCAGTATATTGGTAGTGTAGTGTCTTATCAGTTTATTGGTAGTGTAGTGTCTTATCAGTATATTGGTAGTGTAGTATCTTATCAGTGTATTGGTAGTGTAGTATCTTATCAGTGTATTGTTAGTGTAGTATCTTATCAGTGAATTGGTAGTGTAGTGTCTTATCAGTATATTGGTAGTGTAGTGTCTTATCAGTATATTGGTAGTGTAGTGTCTTATCAGTATATTGGTAGTGTAGTATCTTATCAGTATATTGGTAGTGTAGTGTCTTATCAGTATATTGGTAGTGTAGTATCTTATCAGTGTATTGGTAGTGTAGTATCTTATCAGTGTATTGTTAGTGTAGTATCTTATCAGTATATTGGTAGTGTAGTGTCTTATCAGTGTATTGGTAGTGTAGTGTCTTATCAGTATATTGGTAGTGTAGTATCTTATCAGTATATTGTTAGTGTAGTATCTTATCAGTATATTGGTAGTGTAGTGTGTTATCAGTATATTGGTAGTGTAGTGTCTTATCAGTATATTGGTAGTGTAGTGTCTTATCAGTATATTGGTAGTGTAGTATCTTATCAGTGTATTGGTAGTGTAGTATCTTATCAGTGTATTGGTAGTGTAGTATCTTATCAGTGTATTGGTAGTGTAGTGTCTTAGCAGTGTATTGTTAGTGTAGTATCTTATCAGTATATTGGTAGTGTAGTATCTTATCAGTGTATTGGTAATGTAGTATCTTATCAGTATATTGGTTGTGTAGTGTCTTATCAGTATATTGGTAGTGTAGTATCTTATCAGTATATTGGTAGTGTAGTATCTTAGTATCTAACCAGTATCTGGGTAGTGTATAGACGTAGTATGTTAAGGTTCTTACCAGAATATTGGTAGTGTAGGACCAGTGTGTAATATCATACCAGATTCTTGGTGGTGTAGGACCAGTGTGTAATATCATACCAGACTCTTGGTGGTGTAGGACCAGTGTGTAATATCATACCAGATTCTTGGTGGTGTAGGACCAGTGTGTAATGTCATACCAGATTCTTGGTGGTGTAGGACCAGTGTGTAATATCATACCATATTCTTGGTGGTGTAGGACCAGTGTGTAATATCATACCAGATTATTGGTGGTGTAGGACCAGTGTGTAATATCATACCAGAATCTTGGTGGTGTAGGCGCTGTTGAGGGAGATGGCATTGACCAGTATGTCCAGTGACTTGGCAGTCAGCGCTCCGGGGTCTGGTATCTCCTTGTAGTGGACGTCTCCCACGTAGCACGCCACGGCCGTCATGCGGTTGGTGGTCAGAGTGCCAGTCTTGTCGGAGCAGATGGCCGTAGCGTTGCCCATCGTCTCACATGCATCAAGGTGGCGAACCAGGTTATTATCCTTCATCATTTTCTGTTGAGGAAATATCAACTATGTTGTTGAGGTCTTAGCTTCACAACAAACTCAACAGAAAAGTCGCTAATTAGAACCTAGCCAACTGAACATTCTAAAGTGATATGTTGAACTATGTTGCATATTTGGATACATAGCTACATATTATCGGATTGCTAAATATAATGCACTGATGAGGAAGCATCCCAGAAGGTTCCCAGAACATTTATTAGGTCGCGGCACATGTTCTCATAGCACAAAAATTGTCCAGTTGTGGTGATGATTGTAGAATGTTTGTATAAAACATTTGCCTGATGTTTCAAGAACGTTCCTAGAACACATTTAATCACATTTAATAATTGTGATTCAATAATTCTTTAAAGGTTCCCAGAATGTTTCATTAGGTTGTGGGAACAGTCTGGTGAGAATATTGTGGGGACATCACAAAAGATATGTTCTCAAAACATGAAAATGTTCCAATTGTGCGGCTGATTCTACAATGTTTCTTTTAGGGTGCAAAAATATTCACCTGATGTTACAAGAACGTTCCCAGAACACATTTAGTCAGTTCTTTAAAGGTTATCCGAATGTTTTGTTAGGTTGTGTGAACAGTCTGGTGGGAACAATGTGGGGACATCACAAAAGTTATGCTCCCAAAACACAAAGTCTGTCCAGTTGAGGGAATGATTTACAATGTTTCTTTTAGGGTGGAAAAATATTCATCTGATGTTACAAGAACGTTCCCAGAACACATTTAATCTGTTCTTTAAAGGTTCCCAGAATGTTTCATTAGGTTGTGGCAACATTCTGTGGACATGACAATAAATATGTTCTCAAAACACAAAAACTGTCTATTTGTGCTGATTAATTCAATGTTTCTATGAGGTTGCAAAAAACATTTGCCTGATGTTGCAAGAACATTCCCAGAACAAATGTTTTATGTTCTTCAAAAGTTCCTAAAACATTTATTTAGGTAGTGGGAACATTGTGGGGATATGACAAGAGACTAGTTCCCAAAACACTAAAACTGTTTAGTTGTGCTGACATTCAGAAAAAGTTTGTGTCAGGGTGCACAAAACATTAATTTGATGTTACAAGAATGTTGACATAACAGCCTTTCTGCGGACTTTAAAGGTTCCCAGGACATTTAATTAGGTTATGTGAACAGTGTGGGTACATTACAAGAGATAGGTTCCCAAAACACAAAATATGCTCAGTTGTGATGAAATTCATACAATGCTTAAGTTAGGTAGCACAGCACATTTCCTTAATGTTGTAAGAATTAAATGTCCGTTTTTATGACGTTCATAGCATATTTGTTTTAGGTTCAACATAATATTCCTTTGATGTTTACACAATATACATTTTACCTTGTCTTTGAGGTCCTCAGAACAGTTCAAGAACATTTTGAAAATGTTATATTTAAGTTTTACCAAATATTATTAAAATAAAAACTGATAGGAATACATCCCCATGATGCTTCACTCCAGATGTAATGTCAATTCACATTTGAAGAATGTATTATAGGTGATATAGAGGTATATGGCATTTTTATTTCATTCACAGGACATTTGAACAGCATTTAATCATACAAACTTTTTACACTTCATATGTTGACAATCTGCACAAGTGGGGATGGAACCTACAATACATTCTTCAAATGTGAATTGACATTACATCTGGAGTGAAGCATCATGGGGATGTATTCCTATCTGTTTTCTTTATAATATTTGGTAAAACTTAAATATAACATTTTCTAAATGTTCTTGAACTGTTCTGAGGACCTCAAAGACAAGGTAAAATGTATATTGTGTAAACATCAAAGGAATATTATGTTGAACCTAAAACAAATATGCTATGAAGGTTTGAAGGTTCTGAGTCTGTATTTAAGAAGCATATCAATACAATATGATGATCATATCAATACACAGGAATACTAATTATTTAAAGGACACCGCATATAAAGAGGATACAGTGTTATATGGACACAGCATATTAAGAGGATGGGGACATTTTAATAACTCAGAAATTGCGTTCAGTTTCCTGATTGACCATATTTGACAACAAAAAGAAACACACAAGGCCACAGCTATCCCCACAGTGTCACGCCCTGGCTCTGGGGACTATGTTATGTTGAGCCAGGGTGTGTAAGTCTATGTTTATTTTTCTATGTTGGTCTGAGTGACTCCCAGTCAGAGGCAACGAGTGTCAGCTGGGTGTCTCTGATTGGGAGCCATATTTAACTGTCTGTCTTGCACTTTGTGTTTGTGGTTTCTTGTTCATTTCGGTTTGTGTTAAACCGTAGACGTCACGTTATCGTTTATTGTTTTGATCGTGTGATCAGTAAAATAAAAGGATATGTTCACCTTCAACGCTGCGCCTTGGTCCTCTCTCACCAACGAACGTGACAGAAGAAACCACCATAACAGGACCAAGCAGCGTGAAGAAGAGAGAGGATGGACTTGGGAGCAGTGGAGTAGGCGTCTCGACTGGGCCAAGCCAAGAGAAGAGGAGAGAGGTTGGACTTTGGAGCAGTGGGGTGAGAGTCTGGCGAGAATGATGGAGGCCTGGCCCACGGGGAGGAGAGACCCCCAGAAAATTTTTAGGGGGGGGCTCACGACGTCGGGCCAGCAGGAGACCGCGGCAGAGCGGCCCAGCGAATTAGCAGAGGAGGACGCCAGGTTACGGGAGTCACTGGTCACCAGGGGGAAGGAGGTTGTAGAGGCACGGCGAGAGGTACTGGCGTGTGTTGCCAGTCCGGTCCGGCCTGTTCCTGATCCCCACGTAGGGCCAGTGGTGTGTGTTCCCAGTACGGGCCGGCCTGTTCCTGCCACTCCCACCAAGTCTGTGGTGCGCGTCGCCAGCCCAGTCCGGCTCATCCAAGCTCCCCGCACCAAGTCAGTGGTGCGCGTCGTCAGCCCGGTCCGACTCATTCCTGCTCCCCGCACCAAGTCTGTGGTGCGCGTCACCAGCCCTGTCCGGCCCGTTCCTGCTCTCCGCACCAAGTCTGTGGTGCGCGTCGCCAGCCCAGTCCGGCCCATTCCTGCTCCCCGCACCAAGTCTGTGGTGCGTTTCGTCAGCCCTGTCCGGCCCGTTCCTGCTCTCCGCACCAAGTCGGTGGTGCGCGTCGCCAGCCCAGTCCGGCCCATCCAAGCTCCCCGCGCCAAGTCAGTGGTGCGCGTCGTCAGCCTGGTCCGGCTCATTCCTGCTCCCCGCACCAAGTCAGGGGTGTGCTTCGTCAGCCCAGTCCGGCCTGTCCCTGCTCCACGCACCAAGCCCACGGTGTGCGTCGTCAGCCTGGTAAGGCCCGTTCCTCCTCCACGCACCAAGCCAGGGGTGCGCGTCGTCAGTCCAGCACAACCCGTGCCTGGGTCATGTCCGGAGCCGGATCCGCCGCCGAGGCGGAGTGCCCACCCGGTCCCTCCCCTGTTGTGGTTGTTTGGCGCGGTCGGAGTCCGCGCCTTTGGGGGGGGTTACTGTCACGCCCTGGCTCTGGGGACTATGTTATGTTGAGCCAGGGTGTGTAAGTCTATGTTTATTTTTCTATGTTGGTCTGAGTGACTCCCAATCAGAGGCAACGAGTGTCAGCTGGGTGTCTCTGATTGGGAGCCATATTTAACTGTCTGTCTTGCACTTTGTGTTTGTGGTTTCTTGTTCATTTCGGTTTGTGTTAAACCGTAGACGTCACGTTATCGTTTATTGTTTTGATCGTGTGATCAGTAAAATAAAAGGATATGTTCACCTTCAACGCTGCGCCTTGGTCCTCTCTCACCAACGAACGTGACACACAGAGAGTTAATTATCTGGCTGCAGTTCCGAAGATTGCAGGTTAAATTCCATAAATTCTACAACCATGTTTCATTAAAAAAAAAAATTAAATGAAATTGAGGCTCAGATATACTCTACTAAAGGAGAGGATATACAGATGTTTAAATCCAGTCAGAAATGCAGAATTTAGACTAACTGTATACATATTTTTTTAAACATTATGTAAAAATGTACTGTACAACTTTAAAAAACGCACCCAATATAATTCCTACTTTGAGACGCTTGATATGGTCCCCTCTGGCTTATTTTTCATGATCTGAACAGCAAAAGTGATCCTAGATCAACGCTCATAGTCTTGGATACCTTGTGAATATGGCCCCAGAAGCAGACAGCATATAAAGAGGATGGGTGAAGTGATGGTGAATAACCCAGTTACCAGTATATCCCTGGGTTAGTGATGTCTAAGAAGGCTTAAAAAGGAAGCATGGAATTCCTGATTACTGGAAACATGAATACAGCTATGGCTATACTGTATACTGAATACAGCTATGGCTGTGCTGTATACTGAATACAGCTCTGGCTATTCTGAATACTGAATACAGCTCTGGCTATTCTGTATACTGAATACAGCTATGGCTATACTGTATACTGAATAAAGACGATGAATGAGAGCGTCCCTGATGGTGCAGAGGATAAAACATTGCAGGTTCAAACCCCACATGCGCAGATTGTCAACATATGACGCCTAGAAAACAATATGGTTGTTTGTATGACTAAATGCTGTTCAAATGTCCTATTAAAATGAAATTAAAATGCCATGTCACTCTATCACCTACAACACAGTCCTCAGATGAGAACTGCATTTACATCTGGGGAGAAATGGAACGGGGGTGTAATCCAATCTGCTTAATTTGCATGCTGAGAATGTTGTGGGAATATAAAAATATAAATAAAACATGTTCTAAATGTTCTTGAACTGTTCTGAGGACCTCCAAGTCAAGGCAAAATGTATGATGCATTAACATCAATGGAGTATTATGTTAAACGTAAAACAAATATGCTATGAACATCATAAAAACAGACTTACAACATTAAGGAAATGTGTTATGCTACCTAACTTATGAATTTCATCATAACGGAGCATATTTTGTGTTTTGGGAACCTATCTCTTGTAATGTACCCACACTGTTACCACAACCTAATGAAACATTCTGGGAACCTTTAAAGAACAGACTAAATGTGTTTTGGGAACGTTCTTGTAACACCAGGTGAATGTTTTTGCACACTAAAAGAAACACTGTTGAATCATCCGCACAACTGGACAGTTTTGATATGTTGGGAACATATATTTTATGATGTCCCCACAACGTTCCCACCAAACTGTTCCCACAACCTAATGAAACATTCTGGGAACCTTTTAAAGAACAGATTAAAAGCTTTATAGGAACATTCTTGCAACATCAGGCAAATGTTTTATACAAACATATTCACTTTTTGGGGAATGTTCTGCTGTGGTTGTTCCAAGGATATTTCATCTAAAACATCTTTGATAAATAAGTACATTTTATCAAAAACATTCCTTTGGGATGTTATCATCCTAATGTTAGATACAACCCTGCTATGATGAGTTTATCTGGTATCAAGTAATTCATGATGCAAGAAGATATTTAACACTTAGATGGAGAGTTGATGCAAATATGTTAATAGATACGGTACCGGGTTTGTATAACAAACGGCATGTGCTTTGCCTGTTGTCATCCGAACTCTGGACAAAGGAAATCTCTCAGTTTATATACTTAATCTTACACGTTTCTTCAATAACATCTGGTAACCATCAGTGGGCACCCCCCACTCTGATGGTATCACCCTGTACCCAAGTCAGTATATTCCATCTATCAATCATTCTAAGATAAACCCCAGTAAGCTCCCTCGACATACTGGAATCCTTAGCATTCAGACTCTGTGGGAACTCTCTTCCTGGTTTACTGGGATCATTCTCATCATTCTCACGATTCCAATCCTTTGACACTTCTAATTGGTCAGAAATAAAATATAAGACAAAAGGCAAAAAAATTGTACATGTGGCAACTTGACAGAGTAGGCCAGGGAGATGGTGACGGCCAGGGATATGTGTGTTTACCTTGACAGAGTAGGCCAGGGAGATGGTGACGGCCAGGGATATGTGTGTTTACCTTGACAGAGTAGGCCAGGGAGATGGTAACGGCCAGGGATATGTGTGTTTACCTTGACAGAGTAGGCCAGGGAGATGGTGATGGCCAGGGATATGTGTGTTTACCTTGACAGAGTAGGCCAGGGAGATGGTGACGGCCAGGGATATGTGTGTTTACCTTGACAGAGTAGGCCAGGGAGATGGTGACGGCCAGGGATATGTGTGTTTACCTTGACAGAGTAGGCCAGGGAGATGGTGACGGCCAGGGATATGTTTGTTTACCTTGACAGAGTAGGCCAGGGAGATGGTGACGGCCAGGGGCAGCCCCTCAGGTACAGCCACCACCAGCACGGTGACACCGATGATGAAGAACTTGACAAAGTACTGGACATAGATGGGGGTGCACTCCGTCAGCCACGGCCTCTTCTGCAGGACAAAGTTGTCCACAGCAAAGTACAGCACGAGGATGATCACTGTGATGGCTGACATCACCAGACCTGGATGGACAAGGACAAGGAGAAAATTACTCTACTCTATTCTACTCTATTCTACTGTATTCTACTGTACTGTACTGTACTGTACTCTACTCTACTCTACTCTACTCTATTCTACTCTATTCTACTCTATTCTACTGTACTCTACTCTATCTATTGTATTCTACTGTATTCTATTCTACTCTATATTCTGTGCTCTACTCTACTCTACTCTACTCTACAGTACTCGACTCGACTCTACTCTACAGTACTCTACAGTACTCGACTCGACTCGACTCTACTCTACTCTACACTACTCTACTCGACTCTACTCTATTCTACTGTATTCTATTCTACTCTATCTTCTGTGCTCTACTCTGCTCTACTCTGCTATACTCTACTCTACTCTACAGTACTCTATTCTACTCTATTCTACTCTACTCTACTTGACTATACTCTATTCTGCTCTGCTCTGCTCTGCTCTGCTCTGCTCGGCTCGGCTCGGCTCGGCTCGGCTCGGCTCGGCTCGGCTCGGCTCGGCTCTACTCTACTCTACTCTACAGTACTCTACAGTACTCTATTCTACTCTACAGTACTCTACTCTACTCTACTCGACTCGACTCTACTCTACTCTACTCTGCTCTACTCTGCTCTACTCTACTCTGCTCTACTCTACTCTACTCTACACTACTCTACTCTACCCTACTCTACTCTGCTCTACTCTGCTCTACTCTACTCTACTCTACTCTGCTCTACTCTGCTCTACTCTTCTCTACTCTTCTCTACTCTACTCTACTCTACTCTACTCTACTCTACTCTACTCTACAGTACTCTACTCTACTCTACTCTGCTCTACTCTGCTCTACTCTTCTCTACTCTACTCTACTCTACTCTACTTGACTCTACTCTACTCTACTCTACTCTACACTACTGAACAGGTGAAAGTGCAAGATGCATGCATGGCTTGTTTTAACTTGATATCAAATTTATTTCAGCTTTCAACTTCACAAATCAACAGCAGCAGTGCATTAAATATGTATCTCTGTGATTCCAAATATACCAATTACTCCTACATTTACTTCTGCCAGTGGTATGTTCTCCCTATTTCATCTCAGAATGTCATTGTGATATGATTAACTGCCACATTGAGATAAATAATTGATCATATATTGAGTGATCTGACAAACCTTTTTTTATTTTTTATAGAGATAAAACATTGATCATATTGATTGATCTACATCACCTGCTTTGCTTATTGATGATAGATTATATCATATTGATTGATCCTGCCGTACCTGCTTTGCCGATCTGAACAGCCAGCTTGGTCAGTTTCCCCTGGAGGACAGACTTCTCTTTTTTGGAGACATTTGCTTTCTTCTTCTCCTTCTCCTCCATCTCTCCTCCTTCTGCGCTCTTTAGAGGCTGCATCTCCATGGCAGCCGCTCCGTCCTGCTTCTTCACTGAAACAACCAGAGGAACACAGAGACATTGGTTATTATGGGATCAGGGCCTTCCCTAGTCTTTTGGGGGCGAGATTTGGTTGGGGGGGGTCTGTTGACGGCAGAGAGAAAAATGTACGTTTTAAAGTTAATTTCCTTCTGTTCTACTCATTTTACCATATGAGAAGAAGTTGCAGTTTTAAAGCAAGTTTTCTGCATTTCTAAACATTTTGCAATTCTATAAAAAAATGTCATGTAATTCTACTAATTTTTAACCTCTTAAGG
Source organism: Coregonus clupeaformis (assembly GCF_020615455.1). NCBI lineage: Eukaryota > Metazoa > Chordata > Actinopteri > Salmoniformes > Salmonidae > Coregonus > Coregonus clupeaformis. Next base: position 1,050,033 of record NW_025533461.1, on the reverse strand, counting down.
ATCGGACCCTTTTTTTAAATTTTCGCCTAAAATGAAGCATGGAGGAGGTGTTATGGTGTGGGGGTGCTTTGCTGGTGACACTGTCTGTGATTTATTTAGAATTCAAGGCACACTTAACTAGCATGGCTACCACAGCATTCTGCAGCGATACGCCATCCCATCTGGTTTGCGCTTAGTGGGACTATCATTTTTTTTTTCTACAGGACAATGACCCAAAACACACCTCCAGGCTCTGTAAGGGCTATTTGACGAAGGATAGTGATGGAGTGCTGCATTAAATGACCTGGCCTCCATAATCACCCGACCTCAATCTAATTGAGATGGTTTGGGATGAGTTGGACCATAGAGTGAAGGAAAAGCAGCCAACATTTTAGGCTAACTGCCTGTAGCTCAGGACCTGAAGCAAGGATATGCATATTCTTGATACCATTTGAAGGAAACACTTTGAAATTTGTATAAATGTGAAATTAATGTAGGATAATATAACACATTAGATCTGGTAAAAGATAATACAAACAAAAAAACATGCGTTTTCTCAAATTGTTTGGGTTCCATCATCTTTTAAATGCAATTGAAAAGGCCACAATATAATATTGCAGTTTAGGTGCAATTTAGATTTTGGCCATTAGATGGCAGCAGTGTGTGTACAATGTTTCAGATTGATCCAGTGAAGCATTGCAATACTGGACTATTTTGTATCAAGTCTGCACAAATGTGCCGAATTAGTAAATTGATACTTTTTCAAATATATAACTATAGAGAACATATAAAAATGATATGGTAATACAAAATGTAAGTTTACACACTCCCAGAAATGTCATACATGAATGATCATTAGCTTATACACTAACTTTCACACATCTAGATGGCTGGGCGGGGTGGGTGTGGAGCCAGAGACGGCAGGCGTTCAAACTGTAGAACCAGTTCCTACATTTGAATATAAAAATGGATTTTATCAAACAAAACTATGCTACATTTTATGTCTGGGATCGTTAGGATGACAAATCAGAGCAAGATTACTGAATGTAAGTACATTATTTACCTTCAGAGGTGAATGTATCAAACCAGTTGCCGTGATAAGTTTGTTGTTGTTGTACATTCTCCTCAAACAATAGCATGGTATTTTTTCAATGTAATGTCAACTGTAAATTGGACAGTGCAGTTAGGTTAACCTCTATGGGATCGGTGTCCCGTATACGGGACGGTTGAGCTAACATGCGCTAATGTGATTAGCATGACTGTTGTAAGTAACAGCAAACTTTCCAGGACATAGAAATGTCTTACATGGGCAGAAAGCTTAAATTCTTGTTAATCTAACTGCACTGTCCAATTTACACCAATTTACAGATCTCAACATCAACTGTTCAGAGGAGACTTCGTGAATCAGGCCTTCATGGTCGAATTGCTGCAAAGAAATCACTACTAAAGGACACCAATAATAATAAGAGACTTGCTTGGGCCAAGAAACACGAGCAATGGACATTAGACCGGTGGAAATGTGTCCTTTGGACTGATGAGTTCACATTGTAGATTTTTGGTTCCAACCGCCTTGTCTTTGTGAGACGCAGAGTAGGTGAATGGATGATCTCCGCATCATGTGTGGTTCCCACCATGAAGCATGGAGGAGGAGGTGTGATGGTGTGGGGGTGCTTTTCTGGTGACACTGTCTGTGATTTATTTAGAATTCAAGGCAATACGCCATCCCATCTGGTTTGCGCTTAGTGGGACAATCATTTTTTTTCTACAGGACAATGACCCAACACACCTCCAGGCTGTGTAAGGGCTATTTGAGCAAGGATAGTGATGGAGTGCTGCATCACATGACCTGGCCTCCATAATCACCCGACCTCAACCCAATTGAGATGGTTTGGGAAGAGTTGGACCGCAGAGTGAAGGAAAAGCAGCCAACAAGTGCTCAGCATATGTGGGAACTCCTTCAAGGCTGTGGGAAAAGCATTCCAGGTGAAGCTGGTTGAGAGAATGCCAAGACTGTGCAAAGCTGTCATTAAGGCAAAGGGTGGCAACTTTGAAGAATCTAAAATCTTAAATATATTTTGATTTGTTTAACACTTTTTTTGGTTACTACATGATTCCATATGTGTTATTTCATAGTGTTGATGTCTCCACTATTATTCTACAATGTAGAAAATAAAGAAAAACCCTGGAATGAGTAGGTGTGTGCGAACTTTTGACTGTTAGTATATATATACGTCATTTTGCAGACACTCTTATCCAGAGCAACTTACAGGAGCAATTAGGGTTAAGTGCCTTGCTCAAGGGCACATCGACAGATTTTTCACCTAGTCGGCTCGGGGATTAGAACCAGCGACCTTTCGGTTACTGGCACTACACTCTTAACCACTAAGCTACCTGCCGCCCATATATATATATTTTTTTTTATACACTACATGGTCAAAAGTAGGTGGACACCTTTTCAAATGAGTAGATTCCTCTATTTCAGCCACACCCGTTGCTGACAGGTGTATAAAATCGAGTAAACAGCCATGCAATCTCCATAGACAAACACTGGCAGTAGAATGGCTTGTACTGAAGAGCTCAGTGACTTTCAACGTGACACCGTCATAGAATGCCACCTTTCCAACAAGCGCGTAGCACGTAAAAATTGTCTGTCCTCGGTTACAACACAAACTACCGAGTTCCAAACTGCCTCTGGAAGCAAAGTCAGCACAATAACTGTTTGTCGGGAGCTTCAAGAAATGGGTTTCTATGGCTGAGCAGCCGCACACAAGCCAAAGATTACCATACGCAATGCCAAGCGTCGGCTGGAGTGGTGTAAAGCTCGCCGCCATTGGACTCTGGAGCAGTGGAAACGCGTTCTCTGGAGTGATGAATCACGCTTCACCATCTGGCAGTCCGACGGATTAATCTGGGTTTGGCGGATGCCAGGAGAACGCTACCTGCCCCAATGCATAGTGCCAACTGTAGTTTGGTGGAGGAGGAATAATGATCTGGGGCTGTTTTTCATGGTTCGGGCTAGGCCCCTTAGTTCCAGTGAAGGGAAATCTTAACATACAGCATACAATGACATTCTAGATGATTCTGTGCTTCCAACTTTGTGGCAACAGTTTGGGGAAGGACTTTATGAATTCAGTGCCATTTATTTTATATTAAATGATTTTATAGTCAAAAGAATATAACTGAATTTAGCCGAATAAAATGGAAAATATATTTTTCCAATTCCAGAACAAGTGCGCATTAAAAGTGGCTAAATTGAGCATAAAAGTGATAATTTGAAACAGGTCCTATATGCTAGATTTATGAGTTATTTTGTTGTGAATGATACAAACATTAGAAAGTCTTACAAATCAAAACATATATAGGCTATTGATGATTTGAGAAAGTCACAAAAAAAGCACAGAATCGTCTAGAATGTCATTGCCTTAGGCTGCAAAGCTGTTCTCTCATCAAGTGATCATATTTTCACCCATCAGACTATTCTAAATGTAATCTCTACTAAAATGTCAAATTAGTTTAGATTTAGAATGGCCCATTATCACAGGGCAGGAGAATAATGTCAGCACTCGAATAGCGAACGGAGGCCGCGCGCTTTCCTGCGGGTCAGTTTTCCAATTATGCCTGGCAGGCTACTTCGGTTTTGTAGTGTAGTATCTGAAAGTCTATGATTTTGCTGACAATTGCAAATGGTGTAATAGATGAACTTTACTCTGCTTTGCTGAAACATCTGGAAAGCATTACTACATAGGCTTCTTGGAATAGAGGACATTTGGAGATATGGGGAGGCCAGGGATTGGTCTATCAAAAACCACCCATCTTATGTTACATAGGATATAAATACCATGTTTTAAACAAAGGACAGGGAGGAACAACATATTAAGAGATTGGGCCGTTGTTCTCCAGATATTCTGCAGAAGTCTGTAAATTGACGCTGAAATCTTTTGATATAATAAACCTTTATAATCAAAGTACAGCGTCAGTGGACTCCTTGTTCTCACAGCATAATTAGCATCATTGTCTCGACAGCATAATCAGCATTGTTGTCTCGACAGCATAATCAGCATTGTTGTCTCAACAGCATAATCAGCATCGTTGTCTCAACAGCATAATCAGCATCGTTGTCTCGACAGCATAATCAGCATCGTTGTCTCGACAGCATAATCAGCATCGTTGTCTCGACAGCATAATCAGCATCGTTGTCTCGACAGCATAATCAGCATCGTTGTCTCGACAGCATAATCAGCATCGTTGTCTCGACAGCATAATCAGCATCGTTGTCTCGACAGCATAATCAGCATCGTTGTCTCGACAGCATAATCAGCATCGTTGTCTCGACAGCATAATCAGCATCGTTGTCTCGACAGCATAATCAGCATCGTTGTCTCGACAGCATAATCAGCATCGTTGTCTCGACAGCATAATCAGCATCGTTGTCTCGACAGCATAATCAGCATTGTTGTCTCGACAGCATAATCAGCATCGTTGTCTCGACAGCATAATCAGCATCGTTGTCTCGACAGCATAATCAGCATCGTTGTCTCGACAGCATAATCAGCATCGTTGTCTCGACAGCATAATCAGCATCGTTGTCTCGGACACTACAGTAGAGGAGCTGTGGTTAATATGAGCAGCTGAGAAATAAATAGAAGAACACTTATTTCACTCCACGCATCAACCACTGTTTGAGGAGCAAAATGCTCTCGCTGCCCGACAGGTGATATTCCACCCAAACTCTGTATGCGTGTAACTCTGTAGGCTCTCCAACCCTGTTCCTGCAGAAACCCAGTGCTTAATTTGGGAAACCAAGTGAAATCTGTTCGGGAACATCGATAGTAACATGTTTTCGCAATGACACATTAAACTGTTGACAGCCCGTCTGCGCGCTCGAGAAATGAATAAAGAGAGAGAGAGGAGATCGAAACGCATGAGATATTCTGTGTCACCCAATTAATTATGAAAATTAAAATAAAAATTCACTATAATTGTAAGCTGCCCAGCGCAATTAATGAACCACAGCATCCTCTTGGGCTATACCGTTCTCTCCCAGACTCATGTATAGACATTTGGGAGAGTAGCAGAAGGTAACCAGTCCATCCGGTATACATATTAATAAAGTCCACACTCAAAGGCGATTACTAGAATGTGTTTAATTTTGAGTATAGGCTAGACTAATTATTACACTTTAGTCATTTAGCAGACGCTCTTATCCAGAGCAACTTACAGTTAGTGAATGCATACGTATTTATATTTTTTATTTTTTTCATACTGACCCCCGTGGGAAACAAACCCACATCCCTGCCGGCCAAACCCTCCCCTACCTTGGACGACGCTGGACCAATTGTGCACCACCCCATGGGTCTCCCGGTTGCGACAGAGCCTGGATTCGAACCAGGATCTCTAGTGGCACAGCTAGCACTGCGATGCAGTGCCTTAGACCACTGCGCCACTCGGGAATTATGTACCAAAGACATCTTAAATCAGTTTTGTTTTATGTTTTTTCTAGCATGTGTAATAAAGCGGTAGGCTATGTATGATGTCAGAGTGGTTAGAGGGACAATAGGGCCCTCAATTAGCGACCTGATGACCTTTAGCAAATTGGGTTCTACCAAAGCATGCCCAGAGTGCATAAGAGATTACCGTGACTCAACGGTCACATGGAATTTTACTGTGATCATGACTCATGACTGCTGGTGTGGCGGTAATACGGTCAGGGGGCCCCCTAGCAACTAGAGGCCCTAAGCAACCTCTTAACGTCGCTTTTGCTTGTAGCCGGCCCTGTATGGGATGTCCCTGTGGTCTGCTCTATATCGGAAAGACCACAACTTATGTTGGTCCTGTGGCCTATTCTATATGGGGAAACACCACGAGCTGTGTTCGAATACACATCATAACATACTGTATACTACATACTTAATGAGTACATACTACATACTATATACTATTGGTTAATTTTAGTATACTGTAAACGAACGGTATCCTTTCAGCTTCGCCTGTCTACCGGAAGTTGATGCCGTTGCTAGGCAACCTCTTGCTAGCTTGTTAGCACAACAAATGACTAGCTAGACATATTACAATTTTGGGTGTCTTCGTAAATTCAATCTGGAGTGCCAGAGTGCGCAGATCCAGAGTGTTGTCAGATTGCCCCTTGGTAAACTCCGAGCGTTTGGCTCTCGGAGCGCACACTGGACACTCTGGCCGAGGAGTAGGGTTGATCCGAGCGTTTGGCTCTCGGAGCGCACACTGGACACTCTGGCCGAGGAGTAGGGTTGATCCGAGCGTTTGGCTCTCGGAGCGCACACTGGACACTCTGGCCGAGGAGTAGGGTTGATCCGAGCGTTTGGCTCTCGGAGCGCACACTGGACACTCTGGCCGAGGAGTAGGGTTGATCCGAGCGTTCTGACCCTAACAGCAGTCGAGCACCCAAGCTAACTGGTTAACGTTGGCTAGCTTGCTAGCTACTTTCAGACACAAATGAGAGAACAGCTCACTCTGACCATTTTACTCGCCCTAGCAGAGCTGGTTAGGCTGTTTTTATGTTATCCAGAGCGTTGGTGACTGTAACTGTGCTGCTGGCAACAATTTAATTACGCTTGTTTTTGCCGATGTTTACTGACACCGGCCATATTCAACGGGTGTTGAGCGTTCGTAAATGTATCAGTTATTCTGCGCTCCGGGACACTCAGACGAGAGTGCTCTGAAATCGGAGTAGATGGCCAGAATTAACAATGTCCATTGAGAACTCACAATGACTATACCACTTAGCTAAAAATGACGTGAATAATCAAATCAATAAACGTTGGGTAGTTAGTTAGATCATAGTTAATATACCGCCTGGCAAGTTCGATGTATTAGTAGCCAACTAACGTTACTTAGGATGGTAACTAGCTAACATACCGGTACATACTGTAATGCTATGCAGTTCGTTATGGAGGACTAAAAGTGCCACAATTAAATAAATAAATACACCATTAAATAATTACTTAAATGTGTCATTAATTAATTAAAATTAGAATTAAATACATAAATGTGTAATTAAATGTATCATTAATTAATTCAAATACCGATTCATTTTATGTAAAATACATATATAATTATTTCACTATTTACATTTACATTTCATGATCCTGCATTGCAGTGATTCATGAATTACTTAAAACTGTCAAACTGACCCATCAAAGTCAGTGGGCGGGGCTAACGCGAATCTAGTCTGATCCATTGCTTTGGTCTGAAGTAGAGTAGGCCAACCTGGATAGAGACAATGGAGGATCTCCGTGAACTTTCCAGGGAGTTGGTTAGAGACATTTTAAACTTAGCAGAGGATGTAGAAGCAGGACCTGCTGACCCAGAGCATGTAGCTAGTAAAGCAGAGGAACTTATTGAAGGTAGAATAGCGCCACCCAGTGTATTGGAATGTGGTTCAGTAGCTCTGCATCAATCCATTATCCGGAATTGATTTGTCTTGGCTTGATGCAGAGGGTAACCAATCAGGCGTTAGATTCCGCCTACCAACTTTTGATGGGTCAGTTTGACAGTTTTAAGTAATTCACGAATCACTGCAATGCAGGATCATGAAATGTAAAGTAAATAGTGAAATAATTATATATGTATTTTACATAAAATGAATCGGTATTTGAATTAATTAATGATACATTTAATTACACATTTATGTATTTAATTCTAATTTTAATTAATTAATGACACATTTAAGTAATTATTTAATGGTGTATTTATTTATTTAATTGTGGCACTTTTAGTCCTCCATAGTTCGTAAGGATAGAGTAGCTAACAAATTGTCAGCCAACATAAGGTGTAGCGAAACTTATTTGAAAAGTCATTACTTTATTACATTGCTCAACATTTTCTTAACATTTATCATAATTAGTTAAAGCAATTAATTTGTATCAGCTCTCGTCGGACTTCAGCTGCGTATTTTCCCGCCATTTTCTTCAAATCTGAAAACGTTGTGAAGCCACGCCCATTTTCTGAAGAATTGCATTATGGGCCCTAAAAGCACGGAAATAGTGTCCACTGCTTGTATAATTTTGGCAAATTTATTACGACATCCGGGAACTTTTGGCATACTAACTATATCCATACTATGACCAATAAGCATCCTAAATACTCAATTTACGTCACAAATAGTACGGTTAGTGCGGTTAGTATGAGTATTCGAACACAGCTCACAACTTAGAATGGTCCTGTGGTCTGTTCTATATAGGAAAGACCACAACTTAGGTTGGTCCATCCATTCAGGTGATACAGACCAGATATACAACCAACATACATACCAGTGGTGTGTCCAACAGAGACAGCTGTGGGATATTCTGCAGTAGATAATAATAATAAATAATAATAATAATATGCCATTTAGCAGACGCTTTTATCCAAAGCGACTTACAGTCATGCGTGCATACATTTTTGTGTATGGGTGGTCCTGGGGATCGAACCCACTACCTTGGCGTTACAAGCGCCGTGCTCTACCAGCTGAGCTACAGAGGACCATCTTCAATACATTTATATTTTCATTGGTTCTAATGTCCCACCACAACTGTCTGAAGCGGTGGTCGTTCTAGTTAAGTGAACTAGTCAGTAAAAACATGTTTAGTTCAACATTCTAAAGCAAAGATGCACATTTTCAAATAGGATGAAAACACCAAGAGAGTTTGAAAGAGGGTTGGTTGTTGCTCAGAAGAACAGGGATAGTCATACTTTAGACAGGGGAAAACACATCAACAAAAGACTGTTCTGATCAGGTTAGTAAGAAACATAATCATTGTTGTCCAAGGTTAAAAGATACCGCTCACAACTGTCAATCCAGATCCTTCCTACAGTCATGTATGGTTCATTCCATCAATTCGGTGCGTATTGAAAAGTGTAACTTTGATTTCACCTAATTGTAACACTGTGTCATAAAGAACACATGTTCAAATTAATAGAATATATGTTTTTCCATCTCAATAGGTAAAAAAATAGATAATAATTCTATAGTTAGTGACAAATAAAGTAACAAGGTTGACCGTAACAGGGTTGACGATTTCTTGTTAAATCAGCCATAAATCCCCCCCCCCCCCCTGCTTTGAGCCCTAGTGGAATACCCTGTACAGCCCTGTCACCTGACCTGTTAACAATACCCTGTACAGCCCTGTCACCTGACCTGTTAACAATACCCTGTACAGCCCTGTCACCTGACCTGTTAACAATACCCTGTACAGCCCTGTCACCTGACCTGTTAACAATACCCTGTACAGCCCTGTCACCTGGCCTGTTAACAATACCCTGTACAGCCCTGTCACCTGACCTGTTAACAATACCCTGTACAGCCCTGTCACCTGACCTGTTAACAATACCCTGTACAGCCCTGTCACCTGACCTGTTAACAATACCCTGTACAGCCCTGTCACCTGACCTGTTAACAATACCCTGTACAGCCCTGTCACCTGACCTGTTAACAATACCCTGTACAGCCCTGTCACCTGACCTGTTAACAATACCCTGTACAGCCCTGTCAACTGGCCTGTTAACAATACCCTGTACAGCCCTGTCACCTGACCTGTTAACAATACCCTGTACAGCCCTGTCACCTGGCCTGTTAACAATACAGAGTAGAGAGAGAGAGAGAGAGAGAGAGAGACTCAACATTAGATGAACCTTATAGACTCAACGTTAGGGGAATGTTAGAGGAATGTTTTGAGCTAGGGTTGCAAAAATTCCGATAACTTTCCCCAAAATTCCTAGGTGTTTCCAGAAGTCCTGGTCGGAAAATTCCTTTAATCAGAAAGGAATAAGCAGAAAATCTGGAATCCTCCAACCAGGATTTCTGGAAAACCTAGGAATTTTGGGAAAGTTACCGGATTTTTTGCAACCCTAGTTAGAGCACATCCAAACCAAACCATGGGGGAAAGTTGAAAATAGGTTACCTTTAGTCCGGTTGTTCTCCATATTCACATCCTGTATTTTACCTACGATGGAGACATACGGAGACACAGAACAAAAAGAACCAAAGCTGACAGTAAACAACCAATCATCACCAGGACAAACATTACAATGAAATGAAAAGGAAAACCGTCAAATGAAATATTTATTGAACATTGTCATGACAGTCACATACATAACAGAACAGCTGCTTTTTTTTTAATGAGGTGGATTCTACTTCAGGGGATGGTAATTTGGATGTCTGCAAATGTTTCCAATTTGTACTGTTGTGTGTGTGTATATGTCTGGGCTTGCTAACGACTCAAAAACTATTAGAAATAATGTCAATCGAAATAGATAATAGACAATACAACCTGATTTGAAAATAATGTGACTATGCAGTCAATTAGGAAATGTCATGTTTTGAAAGGTTGCTTAGGGCACTAGAAAATAATAAAATAGATATAATTGAAATCATTTTTCTAAAGGGTATTTAATAATTGCTTTAACAACACAGTGCAAACTGAAGTAAGTAACTTTGTATTTCTGTTTCTGTCTGGCCGTGGGAGTGTTGGATGGATACAGTCCAAGCTTCTATATACATTTACTTCAATGGAATTCAAAAGTGATTTGAGTGTGATGCAACTAGTGGATTCAAGTTCTGTCAATCACTTGATGTTAAACTGTACTTGAATAACTACAAGACCTATGCTATCACGGCTCAGATTTCCTCTCTATTGATCGGTATGTTCATTTTGAAGAGTGACACACTCACATACAGACTACAGTGAATTGCACACAACAACAGTACAAGACTTTCATGAGGCGTCAAGACACAGAATCACAGGGTTAACACACACACACACACACACACACACACACACACACACACACACACACACACACACACACACACACACAGCACAGCGAGGAGCAACACACACACACACACACACACACACACACACACACACACTCACACACACACACACACACACACACACACACACACAGCACAGTGTGGAGCAACACACACACACACACACACAGCACAGTGTGGAGCAACACACACACACACACACACACACACACACACACACATACACACACACACACACAAACACACACACACACACACACACACACACACACACACACACACACACAGGACCAACAAAGAGCATGCAGTGTAACAGTGAGGTCAGAATCCTCATGCAAGGTCAGACCGAGGGAAAAGGGAGAGGAATTGAATGCTGGGGAGAAAGAAAAGACTATAGGAAAGAAATCCTCCCATAAAGACAGATTTCTATAAAGGAAGAACAGGGTTTCTGATGGAGCCCTGCAGGGGTCTGATAGATGGTTAAGGAGGTACATCCTACCAACAACAGGATAAACGCTGATGTGTTCATTCGTATCACGCCATTGAAAAACTAAAACAATGAATAACTTGTTTTAGACACATAAATTAAAGAGTTGAAGTAGGCTACTTGGAGAGTTAGTTCAAAAGTAAACCTGTTGAAAACTTCCAGTAACTTCCAGGCAGAAATCCGTATGAAGTGTGCATCGCCTGCATCTGCAGCCCACTGTACTCTGGGTAATGGTTATCTATTCAGTTCATTGGGTCTTTGAGGATGGAGGAACTTTAAAGGGAATCCTGGACACATGTACAAATATATATATATATATATATATATATATATATATATATATATATATATGTTTAAGATACAACCTTTATTTAAAGAGTTCAAGTACTTGGAAATGTGGGTCCTGTTGAAAAGTATGATGCTGACGTTACAGTATGTACCAGACAGAGATTATTCTCATCGCCTGCACAATAACATCCCCAGACTGTTTCTTTCCGAGTCAGTCGGTGTAACGGATATTTCTATTCAGTTAATTTCAACCACAACATCAGATCCATTCCCAGAGGACATGGAAGGATAGTCCCGGAGCTGAGCAGAAGACACACAACAAAATGGATTCTGCCCAAGCGACACCCTATTCCCTATATAGTGCACTACTTTAGACCAGAGAATGGCACCCTATTCCCTATATAGTGCACTACTTTAGACCAGAGAATGGCACCCTATTCCCTATATAGTGCACTACTTTAGACCAGAGAATGGCACCCTATTCCCTATATAGTGCACTACTTTTGACCAGAGCCTGCAGGGGTAGTAGACTACTACAGACATCAGTCACAGGAAACTACTAATGGACCATGTGACCTGTGGAATAACTCACACCGATGACTTTGCTTATCCTTTATGAGGAACATTCAAACCCTGCAAATTCCATGATAATATCAACATGCTAGCAACCAGCAACACAATCTACTTCAGCACATTATGTTACTGAGAAGAATTACAGAATGTAGCTTTAATAAACCCCTATCTAACGGCCTGTCTACCACAGTGTTCCCATAGAGACAGAACAGTGTTCCCATAGAGACAGAACAGTGTTCCCATAGAGACAGAACAGTGTTCCCATAGAGATAGAACAGTGTTCCCATAGAGACAGAACAGTGTTCCCATCAGTAGGTTTCCTCACCCACTACCTACTGAAACATTGGGCGTACTGTGGAATTCCTACTCATTCAGAAAAGACCAAAAGGAAAAGTTCCTCGGGAGGAGAGGAAGAGATGCTGGACAGAAGGATACGAAGAGGAGTGGGCAGATAGAGAGGTAGAGGAAGGAGGAGAGGAAGAGAGGAAGACATGCAGGAGAGACGGAGACGAAGAGGAGTGGGCAGATAGAGAGGTGGAGGAGGTAGAGGAGGGAGGAGAGGAAGACATGCAGGACAGAAGGAGACGAAGAGGAGTGGGCAGATAGAGAGGTAGAGGAGGTAGAGGAGGGAGGAGAGGAAGACATGCAGGAGAGACGGAGACGAAGAGGAGTGGGCAGATAGAGAGGTAGATGAGGGAGGAGAGTAGGAGGATGTGGAGGACAGGAAGAGGTGGCAAAGGGAGGAAGCAGTAGTACCCAGCAGGTATAGCAGGACAGGAAGGAGCTTCTGGTTCTGGTCAACCTACCATTACCTAGGCTGGCATTGCCAGGTGCAATACCGCCTGCAGCACCATCGGTGGCTATAGTTGCGATGGGGTGGACAGAGGGATGGGTGTGGTCTATAGTAGCAAGTAAATCATGGGTAAAAAAAAAAAGAAGGGCAACAGTGAACACGAATAACATGGTTAATAGCCTGGATAACAAGACCAGTAGTGTTGTTGCTGTAATTAGTTCACACTAGGATCGCAAAGAATCTGATAACTTTCCCAAAATTCCTCCAACCAGGATTTCTGGAAAACCAGGGAATTTTGGATAAGTGACCAGATTTTTGCCACCCTAGTTCACACACCGATGTTTAAAACGGAGAGGGCTGGAGGAAGGGTATCATACAGACAGAGAATTACAAACACAAATCAACATGAAACAGGTTCAACATCACAATAATGGATAAACTAAATGAAAGGAACAGGACAACAACATAATAATAAATGTCAAAGAGATGAATGTTTTACCAATTTCTTGAACGTAAACCTCTATCAGGTGGTTATCTATATCCAGCGTGGTTGTAACAATACGTAATCAATATGTAATCAATACAATCAATCGATCTCAACCATGTTATTCATGTCGTGTCATTGAGCAGCAAACATAATCCTAACATAGCATGTGATTGGAACAGAACAAAGTGTATTGTGGTTAAACTGCTTGAATGTCAAATTCCATCACTGCAACAACGGCAGAAAGACATCCAGAGTTAGAGGAACACCGCCATTGGTTACATACTCAGTGGTGGAACTGGAGGGAATGCTTAAGAACAGAATTTACAACATGAAAATTATATTTACTTGTAGAAATTATGTTTTGAATGATGTTAAACTGTTAGGATTTTACACTGGGAGTTCCCAGAGTGATTGTTTTTTCTTCCAACGCCACCCTTGTGCGTACTGCACTGTACACTTGACGTGCAACATTTCCTTTATAGGAGGGCGTAAGGAAGACGCATTACATCAATAGAACGCCTCAAACCATACAGCAGTCTTCCGATCTTCAAGTCTACGCCTGCATCCCAAATGGTATCCTATTTCCCCTGTGTGTAGTGCACTACTTTTGACCAGAGCCCCTGTAAGAAATAGGGTGCCATTTGGGAACGTAGCCTATGTATTATGTAGTAGTCTGGAGGAGCTGCTCAGGACTAACTAACAGCATCAAAGAGGTGTTTCAGGAGCGGAGCAGTCGTCCCAAACGGGGACAGCCTGGCGTCACACAGATGATCAAAACAGTTTCATATCTTTCAAGTCTGTCTGGGGTGAATTGGTGAATGTTAAATCATTTATTGTGAAGTTACTATTACTATATAACTCAGAAGATCTCTTGGTGAATTTAACCAATCACAGGAGGCTTGGATCATGTTGAATTTAACCAATCACAGGCTTTGATTTGGGACAGTTGAAAGTGTATTGAGGACGGATTTGGGGAGATATGGATGAGATGGGGTTTTTTCTTTCAATCCTTAAAGAGATGCAGTAACGTGCATGGTTATGCTCCTCTTGTTAAGGGAAGAATCGGAGGGACTGAAGCCGGGTTGGTGTTGATCAGGGACAGGTCAGGGGTCAGGGGTCAGGGGTCAGGGTAGTTAGGGGGGGTTAAGTGTTGGTCCTGATGGGTATTGGGTACAGGGGGACTGGGGGACGGGACGAGGGTGGCTGGGGGCGACTAAGGTCACAAAGAGAGATACTCTACCTGTGTTCTGTTGACCATCCTCCACTTCCTCACCTGGTTTATAGAACAACAAGAGAGTACGGAGAGGAGAGGCAACCAGAGCTTTAGTATAGAGCTGGCCACTTCCCACATCAGGCCACGCCTCCAGCAGCCAGTAGGCACATCGTATATACAGGTCATTGTGTCTGGAGTGTTTGTTTAGACAGAGGTCTTTTAGAGTAGCATCACCCTCCCAAAGAGATTCAAACCTATCCAGGATGGATACTTTACTTCATCAGTCTATAGTTGGAGCAGTTTAAGTAACATTTGAGAAAAAAAAAAATAGTAATAATAATAATAGTAATAATATATTAATATGATAATAATAATATTAATAATAATAATAATGTAATAACAATAGCTATGATATTATTATTAATAATATTAATATTATGTTAATCATTTTAATAACATTAATAATAGCATTATTATTATTAATAATGATAATATAATAACAACATCTTAATATTATTATAACAATAATAAGGGAAAAGGAAGGAGGGAGGGTTAATATTAGGGTTAGGGTTACATAGGTTTAGGGTTAGGGGTTAGGGGTTAGGGGTTACATACCTTTCTTCTCCTTCTTCTCCTCCTCCCCGGCTTCTCCGGCCCCCAGCAGGGTGAAGATGATGCCGGTCTGGGAGTTGACCCCCACAGCTGTCACCAGCATCCTGCCTGAACCCTCCATCACATGGGTTCCTGTAAACACACACACACTCACACAGACACGCACACACACACACAAACACACACACACAAACACAAACACAAACACACACACACAAACACACACACACACACTCACACGCACACAAACACACACACACACACACAAACACACACACACACACACACACACACACACACACACACACACACACACACACACACACACACACACACACACACACACACACACACACACACACACACACACACACACACACACACACACACACACACACACACAAACACAAACACACACAGACAGGAAGATTTTGAAACAGAGGGAATTATGCATTGTATCCTGCATCAACATCTGATTGACTGTCATAGAGAAAATATACCTGTATACCACACCCACACGCACACACAGACACACACAGACACACAATTACTGTCAAGGATAACCAGTTGTCAGCTATGGACATGAGTATAAAGGGAGTACTTACATGATAGAGAGAGACAGAAAGAGAGAGAGAGTTACAGAGAGAGAGCGAGAGAGTTACAGAGATAGAGAGAGAGAGAGAGAGAGAGAGAGAGAGAGAGAGAGAGAGAGAGAGAGAGAGAGAGAGAGAGAGAGAGAGAGAGAGAGAGTTACAGAGAGAGAGTTACAGAGAGAGTTAAAGAGAGAGAGCTACAGAGAGAGAAATAGAGAAAAATAGAGTTACAGAGAGCGAGAGAGAGAGAGAGAGAGAGAGAGAGAGAGAGAGACACAGTTCTATTAGAACACACCAAAAATTACACATATCTAGGACTAAATATCAGCAACACAGGTAGTTTTCACATGGCTGTGAATGAGCTGAGAGACAAAGCAAGAAGAGCATTCTATGCCATTAAAAGGAATATTAAAATCGAAATTCCAATTAGAATCTGGCTCAAAATTTTCCAATCAGTTATAGAACCAATTGCTCTATATGGCAGCGAAGTATGGGGCCCGCTCTCTAATACTGAATTTACCAAATGGGACAAACATCCAATCGAAATATTGCATGCAGAGTTTTGCAAGACTGTATTGCAAGTGCAAAGAAAAACTCCAAATAACGCATGTAGAGCAGAATTGGGCCAATACCCCTCCTTATTCGAATAGAAAAAAGAGCCATCAAATTTTACAACCATCTAAAAACAAGTGACCCCAAAACATTCCATCACACAGCTCTACTATGTCAAGAGATGAAACAAGAGAAGAGTCCCCTAAGCCAGCTGGTTCTGAGGCTCAGTTCACTAACCAAAACCAACCTCATAGAGCCTCAGGATAGCACTCAGAAAATCTGGCCCAACCAAATCATCACAAAGCAAAAAGAAAAATATATCACCTATTGGAAAGACACCACAAAAAATCAAAGTAAACTTGCTATTTGGCTCTAAACAGACAGTACATGGTGGCAGACTATCTGACCACTGTGACTGATAGAAAACAGAGAAAAACACTGACTAGGTACAGACTCAGTGAGCACAGTCTGGCTATAGAGACCGGTCGTCACAGGCAAACCTGGCTGCCCAGAGAGGACAGGCTGTGCTCACTCTGCCCCCGGGGAGAGGTAGAGACAGAGCTGCATTTCCTATTACACTGTGACAAATACTCAGACCTAAGAGAATCTTTCTTTCCCAAAATTATCATTCAGTACAACGAATTTGAAACTATAAAAAGCCAAATATGTGTCCTCCTGCCACAACCTGAGGGACAGCCAGTGAAAATTGTAATGTAATGTCAATAATATTTCCTGTTTTGTTTTGGCTTTCATAGCATGTAATGTGTCTTCTCAGTCATGTTGAGACTGGTCGACTACTATTGCTTTAATGTATTGTTATTCTCATTAATATTGTTGTTGTAGTTGCTGTTAATGGTAATCCCATTTCCACTACTACTATTATTATTGCTGTTGGTCCCACCATTTTTGTTATATGTATACTTTGACAATGTAAGTAATTTTACTTGCCATGTCAATAAAGTCTGTTGAATTGAATTGAATTGAATTGAGAGAGAGTTACAGAGAGAGAGAGAGAGAGAGAGAGAGTTACAGAGAGAGAGTTACAGATAGAGAGAGAGAGAGTTACAGAGAGAGAGAGAGAGAGAGATAGAGAGTTACAGAGAGAGAGGGAGAGTTACAGAGAGAGAGAGAGAGAGCGTTACAGAGAGAGAGAGAGTTACAGAGAGAGAGAGACAGTTACAGAGAGAGAGAGAGAGTTACAGAGAGCGAGAGAGAGTTACAGAGAGAGAGAGACAGTTACAGAGAGAGAGAGAGAGTTACAGAGAGAGAGAGAGAGAGAGAGAGTTACAGAGAGAGAGAGTGTAATGTAATGTCAATAATATTTCCTGTTTTGTTTTGGCTTTCATAGCATGTAATGTGTCTTCTCAGTCATGTTGAGATTGGTCGACTACTATTGCGTTAATGTATTGTTATTCTCATTAATATTGTTGTTGTAGTTGCTGTTAATGGTAATCCCATTTACACTACTACTATTATTATTGCTGTTGGTCCCACCATTTTTGTTATATGTATACTTTGACAATGTAAGTAATTTTACTTGCCATGTCAATAAAGTCTATTGAATTGAATTGAGAGAGAGAGAGAGAGAGTTACACAGAGAGAAATAGTTACAGAGAGAGAGAGAGAGAGAGAGAGAGAGTTACAGAGAGAGAGAGAGAGTTACAGAGAGAGAGTTACAGATAGAGAGAGAGAGAGAGAGAGAGAGAGTTACAGAGAGAGAGTTACAGAGAGAGAGTTACAGAGAGAGAGAGAGAGAGAGTTACAGAGAGAGAGAGAGAGAGTTACAGAAAGAGAGAGAGAGGGAGTTACAGAGAGAGAGAGAGTTACAGAAAGAGAGAGAGAGTTACAGAGAGAGAGAGAGAGAGAGTTAGAGAGAGAGAGTTACAGAGAGTTACAGAGAGAGAGTTACAGAGAGAGAGAGAGAGTTACAGAGAGAGTTACAGATGAGAGAGAGAGAGAGTTACAGAGCGAGAGAGAGAGTTACAGAGAGAGATTACAGATAGAGAGAGAGTTACAGAGAGAGAGAGAGAGTTACAGAGAGAGATAGAGAGAGTTACAGAGAGAGAGAGAGAGAGAGAGAGAGAGAGAGTTACAGAGAGAGAGAGAGAGTTACAGAGAGAGATAGAGAGTTACAGAGAGATGAGAGAGTTACAGAGAGAGAGAGAGAGAGAGAGAGAGAGATTACAGAGAGAGAGAGTGTAATGTAATGTCAATAATATTTCCTGTTTTGTTTTGGCTTTCATAGCATGTAATGTGTCTTCTCAGTCATGTTGAGATTGGTCGACTACTATTGCGTTAATGTATTGTTATTCTCATTAATATTGTTGTTGTAGTTGCTGTTAATGGTAATCCCATTTACACTACTACTATTATTATGCTGTTGGTCCCACCATTTTGTTATATGTATACTTTGACAATGTAAGTAATTTTACTTGCCATGTCAATAAAGTCTATTGAATTGAATTGAATTGAGAGAGAGAGAGAGAGTTACACAGAGAGAGAAACAGTTACAGAGAGAGAGAGAGAGAGAGAGAGAGAGAGAGAGTTACAGAGAGAGAGAGAGAGAGAGAGAGAGTTACAGAGAGAGAGTTACAGAGAGAGAGTTACAGATAGAGAGAGAGAGAGAGAGAGAGTTACAGAGAGAGAGAGTTACAGAGAGAGAGTTACAGATAGAGAGAGAAAAAGAGAGAGTTACAGAGAGAGAGTTACAGAGAGAGAGTTACATATAGAGAGAGAGAGAGAGAGTTACAGAGAGAGAGAGAGAGAGAGTTACAGAGAGAGAGAGAGAGATACAGAGAGAGAGAGAGTTACAGAGAGAGAGTTACAGATAGAGAGAGAGAGAGAGAGAGTTACAGAGAGAGAGAGAGTTACAGAGAGAGAGTTACAGAGAGAGAGAGAGAGTTACAGAGAGAGTTACAGATAGAGAGAGAGAGAGGAGTTACAGAGCGAGAGAGAGAGTTACAGAGAGAGAGTTACAGATAGAGAGAGAGAGTTACAGAGAGAGAGAGAGAGAGAGAGATAGAGAGTTACAGAGAGAGAGGGAGAGTTACAGAGAGAGAGAGAGAGAGAGCGTTACAGAGAGAGAGAGAGTTACAGAGAGAGAGAGACAGTTACAGAGAGAGAGAGAGAGTTACAGAGAGCGAGAGAGAGTTACAGAGAGAGAGAGACAGTTACAGAGAGAGAGAGAGAGTTACAGAGAGAGAGAGAGAGAGTTACAGAGAGAGAGAGTGTAATGTAATGTCAATAATATTTCCTGTTTTGTTTTGGCTTTCATAGCATGTAATGTGTCTTCTCAGTCATGTTGAGATTGGTCGACTACTATTGCGTTAATGTATTGTTATTCTCATTAATATTGTTGTTGTAGTTGCTGTTAATGGTAATCCCATTTACACTACTACTATTATTATTGCTGTTGGTCCCACCATTTTTGTTATATGTATACTTTGACAATGTAAGTAATTTTACTTGCCATGTCAATAAAGTCTATTGAATTGAATTGAGAGAGAGAGAGAGAGAGAGTTACACAGAGAGAGAAATAGTTACAGAGAGAGAGAGAGAGAGAGAGAGAGAGAGAGAGAGAGAGAGAGAGTTACAGAGAGAGAGAGAGAGAGAGAGAGAGTTACAGAGAGAGAGTTACAGAGAGAGAGTTACAGATAGAGAGAGAGAGAGAGAGAGTTACAGAGAGAGAGAGAGAGTTACAGAGAGAGAGTTACAGATAGAGAGAGAGAGAGCGAGAGTTACAGAGAGAGTTACAGAGAGAGAGTTACAGATAGAGAGAGAGAGAGAGAGTTACAGAGAGAGAGAGAAAGAGTTACAGAGAGAGAGAGAGAGAGAGAGTTACAGAGAGAGAGTTACAGATAGAGAGAGAGAGAGTTACAGAGAGAGAGAGAGAGAGAGGTTACAGAGAGAGAGTTACAGAGAGAGAGAGAGTTACAGAGAGAGTTACAGATAGAGAGAGAGAGAGTTACAGAGCGAGAGAGAGAGTTACAGAGAGAGATTACAGATAGAGAGAGAGAGTTACAGAGAGAGAGAGAGAGTTACAGAGAGAGATAGAGAGGTTACAGAGAGAGAGAGAGAGAGAGAGTTACAGAGAGAGAGAGAGAGTTACAGAGAGAGAGAGAGAGTTACAGAGAGAGATAGAGAGAGTTACAGAGAGAGAGAGAGAGAGAGAGTTACAGAGAGAGAGAGTGTAATGTAATGTCAATAATATTTCCTGTTTTGTTTTGGCTTTCATAGCATGTAATGTGTCTTCTCAGTCATGTTGAGATTGGTCGACTACTATTGCGTTAATGTATTGTTATTCTCATTAATATTGTTGTTGTAGTTGCTGTTAATGGTAATCCCATTTACACTACTACTATTATTATTGCTGTTGGTCCCACCATTTTTGTTATATGTATACTTTGACAATGTAAGTAATTTTACTTGCCATGTCAATAAAGTCTATTGAATTGAATTGAATTGAGAGAGAGAGAGAGAGAGTTACACAGAGAGAGAAACAGTTACAGAGAGAGAGAGAGAGAGAGAGAGAGAGAGAGAGTTACAGAGAGAGAGAGAGAGAGAGAGAGAGTTACAGAGAGAGAGTTACAGAGAGAGAGTTACAGATAGAGAGAGAGAGAGAGAGAGAGAGTTACAGAGAGAGAGAGAGAGTTACAGAGAGAGAGTTACAGATAGAGAGAGAGAGAGAGAGAGAGAGTTACAGAGAGAGAGTTACAGAGAGAGTTACATATAGAGAGAGAGAGAGAGTTACAGAGAGAGAGAGAGAGAGTTACAGAGAGAGAGAGAGAGAGACAGAGAGAGAGAGAGTTACAGAGAGAGAGTTACAGAGAGAGAGAGAGAGAGTTACAGAGAGAGAGAGAGAGAGAGAGAGAGTTACAGAGAGAGAGTTACAGAGAGAGAGAGTTACAGAGAGAGTTACAGAGAGAGAGAGAGAGAGAGTTACAGAGCGAGAGAGAGAGTTACAGAGAGAGAGTTACAGATAGAGAGAGAGAGTTACAGAGAGAGAGAGAGAGTTACAGAGAGAGATAGAGAGAGTTACAGAGAGAGAGAGAGAGAGAGAGAGAGAGAGAGAGAGTTACAGAGAGAGAGAGAGAGTTACAGAGAGAGATAGAGAGTTACAGAGAGAGATAGAGAGAGTTACAGAGAGAGAGAGAGAGAGAGAGAGAGAGTTACAGAGAGAGAGAGTGTAATGTAATGTCAATAATATTTCCTGTTTTGTTTTGGCTTTCATAGCATGTAATGTGTCTTCTCAGTCATGTTGAGATTGGTCGACTACTATTGCGTTAATGTATTGTTATTCTCATTAATATTGTTGTTGTAGTTGCTGTTAATGGTAATCCCATTTACACTACTACTATTATTATTGCTGTTGGTCCCACCATTTTTGTTATATGTATACTTTGACAATGTAAGTAATTTTACTTGCCATGTCAATAAAGTCTATTGAATTGAATTGAATTGAGAGAGAGAGAGAGAGTTACACAGAGAGAGAAGCAGTTACAGAGAGAGAGAGAGAGAGAGAGAGAGAGAGAGAGAGTTACAGAGAGAGAGAGAGAGAGAGAGTTACAGAGAGAGAGTTACAGAGAGAGAGTTACAGATAGAGAGAGAGAGAGAGAGAGAGAGAGTTACAGAGAGAGAGATAGAGTTACAGAGAGAGAGTTACAGATAGAGAGAGAGAGAGAGAGAGAGAGATACAGAGAGCGAGTTACAGAGAGAGAGTTACAGATAGAGAGAGAGAGAGAGTTACAGAGAGAGAGAGAGATTAAGAGAGAGAGAGAGAGAGAGAGATACAGAGAGAGAGAGAGTTACAGAGAGAGAGTTACAGATGAGAGAGAGAGAGAGTTACAGAGAGAGAGAGAGAGTTACAGAGAGAGGTTACAGAGAGAGAGAGAGATTACAGATAGAGAGAGAGAGAGAGAGAGTTACAGAGCGAGAGAGAGAGTTACAGAGAGAGAGTTACAGATAGAGAGAGAGAGTTACAGAGAGAGAGAGAGGAGTTACAGAGAGAGAGATAGAGAGTTACAGAGAGAGAGAGAGAGATCAGAGAGAGAGAGAGAGTTACAGAGAGAGAGTAGAGAGTTACAGAGAGAGAGATAGAGAGTTACAGAGAGAGAGAGAGAGAGAGAGAGAATTACAGAGAGAGAGTGTAATGTAATGTCAATAATATTTCCTGTTTTGTTTTGGCTTTCATAGCATGTAATGTGTCTTCTCAGTCATGTTGAGATTGGTCGACTACTATTGCGTTAATGTATTGTTATTCTCATTAATATTGTTGTTGTAGTTGCTGTTAATGGTAATCCCATTTACACTACTACTATTATTATTGCTGTTGGTCCCACCATTTTTGTTATATGTATACTTTGACAATGTAAGTAATTTTACTTGCCATGTCAATAAAGTCTATTGAATTGAATTGAATTGAGAGAGAGAGAGAGAGAGTTACACAGAGAGAGAAACAGTTACAGAGAGAGAGAGAGAGAGAGAGAGAGAGAGAGAGAGAGAGAGAGAGAGAGAGAGAGAGAGTTACAGAGAGAGAGTTACAGAGAGAGAGTTACAGATAGAGAGAGAGAGAGAGAGAGTTACAGAGAGAGAGATAGAGTTACAGAGAGAGAGTTACAGATAGAGAGAGAGAGAGAGAGAGAGAGAGAGAGAGAGAGAGTTACAGAGAGAGAGTTACAGATAGAGAGAGAGAGAGAGAGTTACAGAGAGAGAGAGAGAGAGAGAGAGAGTTACAGAGAGAGAGAGAGAGAGAGAGAGAGATACAGAGAGAGAGAGGTTACAGAGAGAGAGTTACAGAGAGAGAGAGAGAGAGGGTTAGAGAGAGAGAGAGAGAGTTACAGAGAGAGAGTTACAGAGAGAGAGAGAGAGTTACAGAGAGAGTTACAGATAGAGAGAGAGAGACAGAGAGAGAGAGTTACAGAAGAGTTACAGAGAGAGAGTTACAGAAGAGAGAGAGAGAGAGAGAGAGAGAGTTACAGAGAGAGATAGAGAGAGTTACAGAGAGAGAGAGAGATAGAGAGAGAGAGAGAGTTACAGAGAGAGAGAGAGAGTTACAGAGAGAGAGAGTTACAGAGAGAGAGAGAGTTACAGAGAGAGAGAGAGAAGAGAGAGTTACAGAGAGAGAGAGAGAGAGAGAGAGAGTTACAGAGAGAGAGAGTGTAATGTAATGTCAATAATATTTCCTGTTTTGTTTTGGCTTTCATAGCATGTAATGTGTCTTCTCAGTCATGTTGAGATTGGTCGACTACTATTGCGTTAATGTATTGTTATTCTCATTAATATTGTTGTTGTAGTTGCTGTTAATGGTAATCCCATTTACACTACTACTATTATTATGCTGTTGGTCCCACCATTTTTGTTATATGTATACTTTGACAATGTAAGTAATTTTACTTGCCATGTCAATAAAGTCTATTGAATTGAATTGATTGAATTGAGAGAGAGAGAGAGAGTTTACACAGAGAGAGAAATAGTTACAGAGAGAGAGAGAGAGAGAGAGAGAGAGAGGGAGAGGTAGAGACAGAGAGAGAGGAGAGAGAGTTACAGAGAGAGAGTTTAAGAGAGATTTACAGAGAGAGAGAGTAGAGAGAGAGAGAGTTACAGAGGGGAGAGAGCGAGAGTACAGAGAGAGAGATACAGAGAGAGAGTTACAGAAGAGAGAGAGAGAGAGAGTTACATAGAGAGAGAGAGAGAGAGAGAGTTACAGAGAGAGAGAGAGAGAGAGAGAGAGAGTACAGAGAGAGAGAGAGTTACAGAGAGAGAGAGTTACAGATAGAGAGAGAGAGAGAGAGTTACAGAGAGAGAGAGAGAGAGAGAGTTACAGAGAGAGAGTACAGAGAGAGAGAGAGAGTTACAGAGAGAGAGAGATACAGAGAGAGAGAGAGTTACAGAGCGAGAGAGAGAGTTACAGAGAGAGAGTTACAGATAGAGAGAGAGAGTTACAGAGAGAGAGAGAGAGAGAGAGTTACAGAGAGAGAGTAGAGAGAGTTACAGAGAGAGAGAGAGAGAGAGAGAGAGAGAGTTACAGAGAGAGAGAGAGTTACAGAGAGAGATAGAGAGTTAAAGAGAGAGATAGAGAGTACAGAGAGAGAGAGAGAGAGAGAGTTGAGAGAGAGAGAGAGTTACAGAGAGAGAGAGTGTAATGTAATGTCAATTATATGCTTCCTGTTTTGTTTTGGCTTTCATAGCATGTAATGTGTCTTCTCAGTCATGTTGAGATTTGTCGAAGCTACTATTGCGTTAATGTATTGTTATTCTCATTAATTTTGTTGTTGTAGTTGCTGTTAATGGTAATCCCATTTCACTACTACTATTATTATTGCTGTTGGTCCCACCATTTTGTTATATGTATACTTTGACAATGTAAGTAATTTTACTTGCCATGTCAATAAAGTCTATTGAATTGAATTGAATTGAGAGAGAGAGAGAGAGGTTACATAGAGAGAGAAACAGTTACAGAGAGAGAGAGAGAGAGAGAGAGAGAGAGAGAGAGAGAGAGAGAGAGAGAGAGAGAGAGAGAGAGAGAGAGAGAGAGTTACAGAGAGAGAGAGAGAGATTCACAGAGAGAGAGAGAGAGAGAGAGAGAGTTACAGAGAGAGAGTAAGATAGAGAGAGAGAGTTACAGAGAGAGAGAGAGAGATTACAGAGAGAGAGTAGAGAGAGTTACAGAGAGAGAGAGAGAGAGAGAGAGAGAGAGAGAGAGAGAGTTACAGAGAGAGAGAGAGAGTTACAGAGAGAGATAGAGAGTTACAGAGAGAGATAGAGAGAGTTACAGAGAGAGAGAGAGAGAGAGAGAGAGAGAGTTACAGAGAGAGAGAGTGTAATGTAATGTCAATAATATTTCCTGTTTTGTTTTGGCTTTATAGCATGTAATGTGTCTTCTCAGTCATGTTGAGATTGGTCGACTACTATTGCGTTAATGTATTGTTATTCTCATTAATATTGTTGTGAAGTTGCTGTTAATGGTAATCCCATTTACACTACTACTATTATTATTGCTGTTGGTCCCACCATTTTTGTTATATGTATACTTTGACAATGCTAAGTAATTTTACTTGCCATGTCAATAAAGTCTAATGAATTGAATTGAACTGAGAGAGAGAGAGAGAGAGTTACACAGAGAGAGAAACAGTTACAGAGAGAGAGAGAGAGAGAGAGAGAGAGAGAGAGAGAGAGAGAGAGAGAGTTACAGAGAGAGAGAGAGAGAGAGAGAGAGTTACAGAGAGAGTTACAGAGAGAGAGTTACAGATAGAGAGAGAGAGAGAGAGAGTTACAGAGAGAGAGATAGAGTTACAGAGAGAGAGTTACAGATAGAGAGAGAGAGAGAGAGAGAGAGAGAGAGTTACAGAGAGCGAGTTACAGAGAGAGGTTACAGATAGAGAGAGAGAGAGGAATTACAGAGAGAGAGAGAGAGAGAGATTACAGAGAGAGAGAGAGAGAGAGAGAGATACAGAGAGAGAGAGAGTTACAGAGAGAGAGTTACAGATAGAGAGAGAGAGAGAGAGTTACAGAGAGAGAGAGAGAGAGTTACAGAGAGAGAGTTACAGAGAGAGAGAGAGAGTTACAGAGAGAGTTACAGATAGAGAGAGAGAGAGAGAGTTACAGAGCGAGAGAGAGAGTTACAGAGAGAGAGTTACAGATAGAGAGAGAGAGTTACAGAGAGAGAGAGAGAGTTACAGAGAGAGATAGAGAGAGTTACAGAGAGAGAGAGAGAGAGAGAGAGAGAGAGTTACAGAGAGAGAGAGAGAGTTACAGAGAGAGATAGAGAGTTACAGAGAGAGATAGAGAGAGTTACAGAGAGAGAGAGAGAGAGAGAGAGAGAGAGAGAGTTACAGAGAGAGAGAGTGTAATGTAATGTCAATAATATTTCCTGTTTTGTTTTGGCTTTCATAGCATGTAATGTGTCTTCTCAGTCATGTTGAGATTGGTCGACTACTATTGCGTTAATGTATTGTTATTCTCATTAATATTGTTGTTGTAGTTGCTGTTAATGGTAATCCCATTTACACTACTACTATTATTATTGCTGTTGGTCCCACCATTTTTGTTATATGTATACTTTGACAATGTAAGTAATTTTACTTGCCATGTCAATAAAGTCTATTGAATTGAATTGAATTGAATTGAGAGAGAGAGAGAGAGAGAGTTACACAGAGAGAGAAATAGTTACAGAGAGAGAGAGAGAGAGAGAGAGAGAGAGAGGGGAGAGGTAGAGACAGAGCTGCATTTCCTATTACACTGTGACAAATACTCAGACCTAAGAGAATCTTTCTTTCCCAAAATTATCATTCAGTACAACGAATTTGAAACTATAAAAGAGGAAGAAAAAATCAAATATTTATTGGGTGAAAAGCCAAAATGTGCAATTTTGGCAGCCAAATATGTGTCCTCCTGCCACAACCTGAGGGACAGCCAGTGAAAATTGTAATGTAATGTCAATAATATTTCCTGTTTTGTTTTGGCTTTCATAGCATGTAATATGTCTTCTCAGTCATGTTGAGATTGGTCGACTACTATTGCTTTAATGTATTGTTATTCTCATTAATTTTGTTGTTGTAGTTGCTGTTAATGGTAATCCCATTTCCACTACTACTATTATTATTGCTGTTGGTCCCACCATTTTTGTTATATGCATACTTTGACAATGTAAGTAATTTTACTTGCCATGTCAATAAAGTCTATTGAATTGAATTGAATTGAATTGAGAGAGAGAGAGAGAGAGAGAGAGTTACAGAGAGAGAGAGAGAGAGAGAGTTACAGAGAGAGAGTTACAGATAGAGAGAGAGAGAGAGAGAGAGAGAGTTACAGAGAGAGAGAGAGTTACAGAGAGAGAGAGTTACAGAGAGAAGGTTACAGATAGAGAGAGAGAGAGAGAGAGAGAGAGTTACAGAGAGAGAGTTACAGAGAGAGAGTTACAGATAGAGAGAGAGAGAGAGTTACAGAGAGAGAGAGAGAGAGAGAGAGAGATACAGAGAGAGAGAGAGAGAGAGAGAGAGAGAGAGAGAGAGATACAGATAGAGAGAGAGTTACAGAGAGAGAGTTACAGATAGAGAGAGAGAGAGTTACAGAGAGAGAGAGAGAGAGAGAGAGAGTTACAGAGAGAGAGTTACATAGAGAGAGAGAGAGTTACAGAGAGAGTTACAGATAGAGAGAGAGAGAGAGAGTTACAGAGCGAGAGAGAGAGTTACAGAGAGAGAGTTACAGATAGAGAGAGAGAGTTACAGAGAGAGAGAGAGTTAAAGAGAGAGATAGAGAGAGTTACAGAGAGAGAGAGAGAGAGAGAGAGAGAGTTACAGAGAGAGAGAGAGAGTTACAGAGAGAGAGAGTGTAATGTAATGTCAATTATATTTCCTGTTTTGTTTTGGCTTTCATAGCATGTAATGTGTCTTCTCAGTCATGTTGAGATTTGTCGACTACTATTGCGTTAATGTATTGTTATTCTCATTAATTTTGTTGTTGTAGTTGCTGTTAATGGTAATCCCATTTCCACTACTACTATTATTATTGCTGTTGGTCCCACCATTTTTGTTATATGTATACTTTGACAATGTAAGTAATTTTACTTGCCATGTCAATAAAGTCTATTGAATTGAATTGAATTGAGAGAGAGAGAGAGAGAGTTACATAGAGAGAGAAACAGTTACAGAGAGAGAGAGAGAGAGAGAGAGAGAGAGAGAGAGAGAGAGAGAGAGAGAGAGAGAGAGAGAGAGAGAGAGAGAGAGAGAGAGAGTTACAGAGAGAGAGAGAGAGAGAGAGAGATTACAGAGAGAGAGAGAGAGAGAGAGAGTTACAGAGAGAGAGTTACAGATAGAGAGAGAGAGAGAGTTACAGAGAGAGAGAGAGTTACAGAGAGAGAGAGAGTTACAGAGAGAGAGAGTTACAGAGAGAGTTACAGAGAGAGAGAGAGAGAGAGAGAGAGAGAGAGTTACATAGAGAGAGAGTTACAGAGAGAGTTACAGATAGAGAGAGAGAGAGAGAGTTACAGAGCGGGAGAGAGAGTTACAGAGAGAGAGTTACAGATAGAGGAGGATTACAGAGAGAGAGAGAGTTACAGAGAGAGAGTTACAGATAGAGAGAGAGAGAGAGAGAGAGAGTTACAGAGAGAGAGAGAGAGAGTTACAGAGAGAGAGTTACAGAGAGAGAGAGAGAGTTACAGAGAGAGTTACAGATAGAGAGAGAGAGAGAGAGAGTTACAGAGCGAGTGAGAGAGTTACAGAGAGAGAGTTACAGATAGAGAGAGAGAGTTACAGAGAGAGAGAGAGTTACAGAGAGAGAGAGAGAGTTACAGAGAGAGATAGAGAGAGTTACAGAGAGAGAGAGAGAGAGAGAGTTACAGAGAGAGAGAGTGTAATGTAATGTCAATAATATTTCCTGTTTTGTTTTGGCTTTCATAGCATGTAATGTGTCTTCTCAGTCA
This sequence comes from Coregonus clupeaformis, assembly GCF_020615455.1. Classification (NCBI taxonomy): domain Eukaryota; kingdom Metazoa; phylum Chordata; class Actinopteri; order Salmoniformes; family Salmonidae; genus Coregonus; species Coregonus clupeaformis. The sequence goes on along the minus strand of NW_025533461.1, from coordinate 1,021,252 downwards.
TGTTGAGATTGGTCGACTACTATTGCGTTAATGTATTGTTATTCTCATTAATTTTGTTGTTGTAGTTGCTGTTAATGGTAATCCCATTTCCACTACTACTATTATTATTGCTGTTGGCCCCACCATTTTTGTTATATGTATACTTTGACAATGTAAGTAATTTTACTTGCCATGTCAATAAAGTCTATTGAATTGAATTGAATTGAGAGAGAGAGAGAGAGAGAGAGAGTTACACAGAGAGAGAAACAGTTACAGAGGGAGAGAGAGAGAGAGAGAGCAAGAGAGAGAGAGAGAGAGAGAGAGAGAGAGAGAGAGAGTTACAGAGAGAGAGAGAGAGTTACATATATATAGAGAGAGAGTTACAGAGAGAGAGTTACAGATAGAGAGAGAGAGAGAGTTACAGAGAGAGAGAGAGAGAGAGATAGAGAGTTACAGAGAGAGAGGGAGAGTTACAGAGAGAGAGAGAGCGTTACAGAGAGAGAGAGAGAGAGAGAGCGTTACAGAGAGAGAGAGAGTTACAGAGAGAGAGAGAGTTATATAGAGAGAGTGAGTTACAGAGAGACAGAGAGATAGCGTTACAGAGAGAGAGTTACAGAGAGAGAGAGAGTTACAGAGTGAGAGAGAGAGTTACAGTTTGAGAGAGAGAGTTACAGAGGGAGAGAGAGAGAGAGAGTAAGAGAGAGAGAGAGAGTTACAGAGAGAGAGAGAGTTATATATAGAGAGAGAGTTACAGAGAGAGAGAGAGGTACAGAGAGAGAGTTACAGATAGAGAGAGAGAGAGAGAGAGAGTTACAGAGAGAGAGTTACAGAGAGAGAGAGAGAGAGTTACAGAGAGAGAGAGAGAGAGTTACACTATTTGACACAGAGGTAAAATACCTGCTATATGCTGATGACTTGGTACTTCTATCACCAACCAAAGAAGGTCTTCAACAGAACCTTAACATTCTAGAGCAATATTGCAATAATTGGGCCCTGGCAGTAAATTTCAAAAAAACTAAAATCATGATTTTCCAAAAAAAAAACAGATGTCAGAAACACAAATATAAATTCACCCTGAACAACACCATAATTGAACACACTAAAAATTACACATACCTTGGTCTGACCATATCTGCATCGGGAAACTTTAATATGGCAGTGAATGCACTCAAAGAAAAAGCCCGCAGAGCATTGTATGCAATAAAAATGAAATTATTCAAAATCAATATCCCAATTAGAATTTGGACCAAAATATTTGACAGTGTAATCCTACCAATAGCTCTTTACGGAAGTGAGGTTTGGGGGCCACTCAATAAACTGGACTTTAAAATATGGGACAAACATCCAATTGAAGCCCTACATGCAGAATTCTGTCGGAATATTCTTCAAGTCCAGAGAAATACACCAACTAATGCATGTAGGGCAGAATTGGGCCGCTTTCCAGTAGTAATAAAAATACAGAAAAGATCATTAAAATTTTGGCTACATCTAAATTCAAGTCCAAATTCAAGTCTGCAATTTAAAGCACTTCAAACCCAAGAGCTGAGCCCAGAAACGAGCCCTCTCAGTCAGCTGGTGTTGGACCGAACCAACCAAGCTGACACCAGCACTGCTTCAAAAGAAAGAATTCTAATGAACAAAATCATGAACCAATCAAAGGACTCATATTTACAACATTGGAAAAACAAAACAAAATCCCAAAGCCGACTAAATTGCTATCGGACCCTAAACAGAGAATATGAATTGGCTGATTATCTCTACTCTGTCAGAGATACGAAGCAGAGACAGATCCTTACCAAGTACAGGCTGAGTGACCACCAATTGGCAATAGAAACCGGCTACCCAAAGAGGAGCGTATATGTGGTCACTGCACGACAGGGGAGGTAGAAACAGAAATGCACTTTCTCCTTTACTGTGATAAATATTCCTCACAAAGACATTCATTATTCACAGAAATGACTAGATTTGTTCCAAATTTTAACTTATTAAACCCAGAGGAAAAACTAAAAATACTCATGGGCGAAGGAGCTATGGCTCCTCTTGCAGCCAAATATGTATTTGCCTGCCATAGCCTGAGGGACACTGAATAATAACATCTGCATAGTAAATAGTAACGTACTTAATATTGTTATTTAGTTATAAGTTAGTCATAGTTTCATTTTCCATATTTAGATTTGTATATTTATTATATTTATACTATTGACTGTTACCATTTTATTGTTGTTATTTATTTATTATTATTTACTACCATTTTTATTATTATTTGTTATTATTTTTTTATTTTTTTTACAATGTATATTGTATACATTGTTGCTTTGGCAATATTGACGCAATGTTTTTCATGCCAATAAAGCAGCTTGAATTGAGTTACAGAGAGAGAGAGAGAGAGAGTTACATATATATAGAGAGAGAGAGTTACAGAGAGAGAGAGAGAGAGAGAGAGAGAGAGAGAGAGAGAGAGAGAGAGAGAGAGAGAGAGAGAGAGAGAGAGAGAGAGAGAGAGAGAGAGAGAGAGAGATTATATAGAGAGAGAGTTACAAATAGAGAGAGAGAGAGAGTTACAGAGAGAGAGAGTAACAGATAGAGAGAGAGAGAGAGAGAGAGAGAGAGAGAGAGAGAGAGAGAGAGTTACAGAGAGAGAGAGAGAGAGAGTTACATATATATAGAGAGAGAGAGTTACAGAGAGAGAGTTACAGAGAGAGAGTTACAGATAGAGAGAGAGAGAGAGTTACAGAGAGAGAGAGAGAGAGATAGAGAGTTACAGAGAGAGAGGGAGAGTTACAGAGAGAGAGAGAGCGTTACAGAGAGAGAGAGAGAGAGAGAGAGAGAGAGTTACAGAGAGAGAGTTAAAGAGAGAGAGTTACAGATAGAGAGAGAGAGAGCGAGAGTTACAGAGAGAGAGAGAGCGTTACAGATAGAGAGAGAGAGAGTGAGAGTTACAGAGAGAGAGAGAGAGTTACAGAGAGAGAGTAACAGATAGAGAGAGAGAGAGAGAGAGAGAGTTACAGAGAGAGAGAGAGAGTTACAAATAGAGAGAGAGAGAGTAACAGATAGAGAGAGAGAGAGAGAGAGAGAGAGAGAGAGAGAGAGAGAGAGAGAGAGAGAGAGAGAGAGAGAGAGAGAGAGAGAGAGAGAGAGAGAGAGAGAGTTATATATAGAGAGAGAGAGTTACAAATAGAGAGAGAGAGAGAGTTACAGAGAGAGAGAGTAACAGATAGAGAGAGAGAGAGTAACAGATAGAGAGAGAGAGAGAGAGAGAGAGAGAGAGAGAGAGAGAGAGAGAGAGAGAGAGAGAGAGAGATTACATATATATATAGAGAGAGAGTTACATATATATAGAGAGAGAGAGTTACAGAGAGAGAGTTACAGAGAGAGAGTTACAGATAGAGAGAGAGAGAGAGTTACAGAGAGAGAGAGAGAGATAGAGAGTTACAGAGAGAGAGGGAGAGTTACAGAGAGAGAGAGAGCGTTACAGAGAGAGAGAGAGAGAGAGAGAGAGAGAGCGTTACAGAGAGAGAGAGAGTTACAGAGAGAGAGAGAGTTATATAGAGAGAGTGAGTTACAGAGAGACAGAGAGATAGCGTTACAGAGAGAGAGTTACAGAGAGAGAGAGAGTTACAGAGTGAGAGAGAGAGTTACAGTTTGAGAGAGAGAGTTACAGTTTGAGAGAGAGAGTTACAGAGAGAGAGAGAGAGAGAGTTACAGAGAGAGTGAGAGTTATATATAGAGAGAGAGTTACAGAGAGAGAGAGAGAGAGAGAGTTATATATATAGAGAGAGTTACAGAGAGAGAGAGAGAGAGAGAGAGTTACAGAGAGAGAGAGTTACAAGAGAGAGAGAGAGTTACAGAGAGAGACGAGAGAGAGAGAGAGAGAGAGAGAGAGAGAGTTATATAAAGAGAGAGAGAGTTACAAATAGAGAGAGAGAGAGTTACAGAGAGAGAGAGTAACAGATAGAGAGAGAGAGAGAGAGAGAGAGAGAGAGAGAGAGAGTTACAGAGAGAGAGAGAGAGTTACATATATATATAGAGAGAGAGTTACAGAGAGAGAGTTACAGAGAGAGAGTTACAGATAGAGAGAGAGAGAGAGTTACAGAGAGAGAGAGAGAGAGATAGAGAGTTACAGAGAGAGAGGAGAGTTACAGAGAGAGAGAGAGTGCACAGAGAAAGAGAGAGAGAGAGAGAGAGCGTTACAGAGAGAGAGAGAGTTACAGAGAGAGAGAGAGTTATATAGAGAGAGTGAGTTACAGAGAGACAGAGAGATAGCGTTACAGAGAGAGAGTTACAGAGAGAGAGAGAGAGTTACAGAGTGAGAGAGAGAGTTACAGTTTGAGAGAGAGAGTTACAGAGAGAGAGAGAGTTATATATAGAGAGAGAGTTACAGAGAGAGAGAGAGAGAGAGAGTTATATATATAGAGAGAGTTACAGAGAGAGAGAGAGAGAGTTACAGAGAGAGTTACAGAGAGAGAGAGAGAGTGTTTAGTAGCATGGTATACTATACAGGCCTGTCTAGTAGCATGGTATACTATACAGGCCTGTGTGGTAGCATGGTATACTATACAGGCCTGTCTAGTAGCATGGTATACTATACAGGCCTGTCTGGTAGCATGATATACTATACAGGCCTGTCTGGTAGCATGGTATACTATACAGGCCTGTCTGGTAGCATGGTATACTATACAGGCCTGTCTGGTAGCATGGTATACTATACAGGCCTGTCTGGTAGCATGGTATACTATACAGGCCTGTCTGGTAGCATGGTATACTATACAGGCCTGTCTGGTAGCATGGTATACTATACAGGCCTGTCTGGTAGCATGGTATACTATACAGGCCTGTCTGGTAGCATGGTATACTATACAGGCCTGTCTGGTAGCATGGTATACTATACAGGCCTGTCTGGTAGCATGGTATACTATACAGGCCTGTCTGGTAGCATGATATACTATACAGGCCTGTCTGGTAGCATGGTATACTATACAGGCCTGTCTGGTAGCATGGTATACTATACAGGCCTGTGTGGTAGCATGGTATACTATACAGGCCTGTCTGGTAGCATGGTATACTATACAGGCCTGTCTGGTAGCATGGTATACTATACAGGCCTGTCTGGTAGCATGGTATACTATACATGCCTGTGTGGTAGCATGGTATACTATTCAGGCCTGTCTGGTAGCATGGTATACTATACAGGCCTGTCTGGTAGCATGATATACTATACAGGCCTGTCTGGTAGCATGGTATACTATACAGGCCTGTCTGGTAGCATGGTATACTATACAGGCCTGTCTAGTAGCATGGTATACTATACAGGCCTGTCTAGTAGCATGGTATACTATACAGGCCTGTCTGGTAGCATGGTATACTATACAGGCCTGTCTGGTAGCATGGTATACTATACAGGCCTGTCTAGTAGCATGGTATACTATACAGGCCTGTCTGGTAGCATGGTATACTATACAGGCCTGTCTGGTAGCATGGTATACTATACAGGCCTGTCTGGTAGCATGGTATACTATACAGGCCTGTCTAGTAGCATGGTATACTATACAGGCCTGTGTGGTAGCATGGTATACTATACAGGCCTGTCTGGTAGCATGGTATACTATACAGGCCTGTGTGGTAGCATGGTATACTATCAGGCCTGTCTGGTAAGCATGGTATACTATACAGGCCTGTCTGGTAGGGATGGTATACTATACAGGCCTGTCTGGTAGCATAGTATACTACACAGGCCTGTCTGGTAGCATGGTATACTATACAGGCCTGTGTGGTAGCATGGTATACTATACAGGCCTGTCTGGTAGCATGGTATACTATACAGGCCTGTCTGGTAGGATGGTATACTATACAGGCCTGTCTGGTAGCATAGTATACTATACAGGCCTGTCTGGTAGCATGGTATCTATACAGGCCTGTCTAGTAGCATGGTATACTATACAGGCCTGTCTGGTAGGATGGTATACTATACAGGCCTGTCTGGTAGCATGGTATACTATACAGGCCTGTCTAGTAGCATGGTATACTATACAGGCCTGTGTGGTAGCATGGTATACTATACAGGCCTGTCTGGTAGCATGGTATACTATACAGGCCTGTCTGGTCAGGGATGGTATACTATACAGGCCTGTCTGGTAGCATGGTATACTATACAGGCCTGTGTGGTAGCATGGTATACTATACAGGCCTGTCTGGTAGCATGGTATACTATACAGGCCTGTCTAGTAGCATGGTATACTATACAGGCCTGTCTAGTAGCATGGTATACTATACAGGCCTGTCTGGTAGCATGGTATACTATACAGGCCTGTCTGGTAGGATGGTATACTATACAGGCCTGTCTAGTAGCATGGTATACTATACAGGCCTGTCTGGTAGCATGGTATACTATACAGGCCTGTCTGGTAGCATGGTATACTATACAGGCCTGTCTGGTAGCATGGTATACTATACAGGCCTGTCTGGTAGCATGGTACTATACAGGCCTGTCTAGTAGCATGGTATACTATACAGGCCTGTCTGGTAGCATGGTATACTATACAGGCCTGTCTGGTAGCATGGTATACTATACAGGCCTGTCTGGCAGCATGGTATACTATACAGGCCTGTCTGGTAGCATGGTATACTATACAGGCCTGTCTAGTAGCATGGTATACTATGCAGGCCTGTCTGGTAGCATGGTATACTATACAGGCCTGTCTGGTAGCATGGTATACTATACAGGCCTGTCTGGTAGCATGGTATACTATACAGGCCTGTCTGGTAGCATGGTATACTATACAGGCCTGTCTGGTAGCATGGTATACTATACAGGCCTGTCTGGTAGCATGGTATACTATACAGGCCTGTCTGGTAGCATGGTATACTATACAGGCCTGTCTGGTAGCATGGTATACTATACAGGCCTGTCTGGTAGCATGGTATACTATACAGGCCTGTCTGGTAGCATGGTATACTATACAGGCCTGTCTGGTAGCATGGTATACTATACAGGCCTGTCTGGTAGCATGGGTATACTATACAGGCCTGTCTGGTAGCATGGTATACTATACAGGCCTGTCTGTGTAGCATGGTATACTATACAGGCCTGTCTGGTAGCATGGTATACTATACAGGCCTGTCTGGTAGCATGGTATACTATACAGGCCTGTCTGGTAGCATGGTATACTATACAGGCCTGTCTGGTAGCATGGTATACTATACAGGCCTTTTTTAACCAATGTCTTGGCACTATTCACCAGTTAATGGACAACCCTTAACAGGTACAATACGTGCCTGGGTGCAGTGCGTGCTTGTGTGTGTGCGTTTGTGTGCGTGTGCGTGTGCGTGTGCGTGTGTGTCACTGACCAGACAGTAGCATAGGATCCTTGTCGGCTTCTTTCTTGACGTGATCAGACTCTCCTGTTAGTGAACTCTCATCTATCTTCAGATCGTTGCCCTGTATCAACACTCCATCCGCTGGAAGCAGGTCACCTGAAACACAACAGATACTGTTTTATAACCTACAAGTTGCTTACAAGTTTTTTCAAATATCGCAGTTGCCAAAATGTGGGCCAATCACTGGGATTGAAGACGTGACCCCCAGAGCCGGAGTTTGCGAATTACGTCCATCTGCCACCCCGTCCACAACACCCTAGCAAAACCCAACCCTACTGGATGGAAATAGCGCTCACCGTTGCTCCTAGTGGCTGCATCCTGTATTCAGGCACACAGCTCCCTCATGAGTTATAGGCACAAGTTACGGACAAAGGTATGGGATAGGGTTAATTAACTTCAGGCATTCATTCCAATTGGTTAAGTTAAGGATTAAGGTTTGGGATAGGGTTAATTCACTTCAGGCATTCATTCCAATTGGTTAAGGATTAAGGGTTGGGATAGTGTTCATTAGCTGGCTCAGAACAGGGAAGCACGGCTGGCCCTGAAATGTACACGAAGAGCTAACATTAATAATATGCATGTCAATCTCTCATGGCTCAAAGTGTTATTTGTCACATACACGTGTTTAGCAGATGTTATTGCGGGTGTAGCGAAATGCTTGTGCTTCTAGCTCCGACAGTGCAGTAATATCTATTCACAATTTCACAACATATACCCAATACACACAAATCTAGTAAGGAATGGAATTTAAGAATATATACATATATGGACAAGCAATGACAGAGCGGCATGGACTAAGATACAGTAGAATAGTGTATGACATGTTAAATGCACCGAGCTGTCTGTTTAAACTACTGGCACACTAAGACACCCATGCATACCCCACAAGACATGCCACCAGAGGTCTCTTCACTGTCCCCAAGTCCAGAACAGACTATGGGAGGCGCACAGTACTACATAGAGCCATGACTACATGGAACTCTATTCCACATCAAGTAACTGATGCAAGCAGTTTTAAAAAACTGGTAAAAATACACCTTATGGAACAGCGGGGACTGTGAAGAGACACACACAGGTACAGACAAACACAGGTACAGACACACACATACGCACACAAACGCTAGCACACGCACGTACATTAAATTAACTTTGTATGGTGGTATTATACATTTTGTATTGTAGATATGTAGTGGTGTAATAATGTTATATGATGTACTGCAGGGTTCTTCAATTCCGGTCCTGGAGGGCCGAAACACTTCTGTTTTTTATTTCTACCTGGTAGTTAATTACACTCACCGGGTGTCCCAGGTCTGAATTAGCCCCTGATTAGAAGGAGAGGATGAAAAACAGAGGTGTTTTCGGCCCTCCAGGATTGAAGAACCCTGATGTACTGTTTTATCTTTTGTTTTGTGTGTGATGTAAGTGCCTTAACCCCAGGAAGAGTAGCTGCTGCCTTGGCAGGAACTAATGGGGATCCATAATAAACCCCAGGAAGAGTAGCTGCTGCCTTGGCAGGAACTAATGGGGATCCTTAATAAACCCCAGGAAGAGTAGCTGCTGCCTTGGCAGGAACTAATGGGGATCCATAATAAACCCCAGGAAGAGTAGCTGCTGCCTTGGCAGGAACTAATGGGGATCCATCATAAAATACAAACACAAAACTTCAGGCATTAATTCTGATTGGTTAAATTAAGGATTAAGGTCTGGGATGGGGATAAAACAGGAAGTTTAGCCATCAAGACTCGCCTTGCTAACTCACAGATGGCGCAGTGGTCTGAAGGAGTCTGCATGCTTCCAGACGAACTTTGGAAGAGTTTGTGCATTTATTATGACAACATTCTGTGACGTTTTAGTTCATTTTGGACTTCAGTAAATTTATTTTGGGCAGTTTGGGCACAAAGCATTTTTTCTTGAGGCAAGCCGAAGTCGGTAGTCTATACCCTTTCGTCAGTGATTGGTCAACAGTAGGTATTCTTCAATTAAGTCTTTGTTGTGATGACCAGTTTACAGAGGATTATAGAGTGCAGTGATGTGTCCTATTAGGATCACTGGTGGCAAATCTGATGGCTGAATGGTAAAGAACAACTAGCCGCTGGAGAGGACCCTTACCTCGAGAGCATCCACCCTTATTCTTCATACCGAACCACATGACCTTTGTTATTAGGAGGTGTTCAGAACAAGGTTAAGGGCAGAGAAAGCTTATTGGACATGGTTAGGTTAGTTGTCTATGGGTAACAACACGTACCATACTTGATTTGTGCGATGTCCCCGACCACGATGTCAGCCACGGGGAGCTGGATGACCTGAGCGGCTCTGACCACCTGGAACTTCTGCTCCTGCTCGATGCGGCTCTGCAGCCCTCTGAACTGCTTCTCCTTGCTCCAGTCGTTGAAGGCTGTCACCAGCACAACACACACTACAGACAGTAAGATGGCTGCTCCCTCTATCCAGCCGGCCTCAGCCTCACCCTCGTCCTCCGCACCCGCCGCCGCTGTCCCACAGGCTGAGAGAGAGAGAGAGAGAGGGAGGGGAGGGGTTATATAGAGGTGATATGTAGACATGCATGCACGCATATACACAAACACACACATCTGGAAATATGCATTCTGCTCTTCTATTATACAGCATTCTGCTCTTCTATTATACAGCATTCTGCTCTTCTATTATACAGCATTCTGCTCTTCTATTATACAGCATTCTGCTCTTCTATTATACAGCATTCTGCTCTTCTATTATACAGCATTCTGCTCTTCTATTATACAGCATTCTGCTCTTCTATTATACAGCATTCTGCTCTTCTATTATACAGCATTCTGCTCTTCTATTATACAGCATTCTGCTCTTCTATTATACAGCATTCTGCTCTTCTATTATACAGCATTCTGCTCTTCTATTATACAGCATTCTGCTCTTCTATTATACAGCATTCTGCTCTTCTATTATACAGCATTCTGCTCTTCTATTATACAGCATTGTGTTCTACTACACAGCATTGTGTTCTACTACACAGCATTGTGTTCTACTACACAGCATTGTGTTCTACTACACAGCATTGTGTTCTCACTACACAGCATTGTGTTCTACTACACAGCATTGTGTTCTACTACACAGCATTGTGTTCTACTACACAGCATTGTGTTCTACTACACAGCATTGTGTTCTACTACACAGCATTGTGTTCTACTACACAGCATTGTGTTCTACTACACAGCATTGTGTTCTACTACACAGCATTGTGTTCTACTACACAGCATTGTGTTCTCATTGTGTTCTACTACACAGCATTGTGTTCTACTACACAGCATTGTGTTCTACTACGCTCTACTACACAGCATTGTGTTCTACTACACAGCATTGTGTTCTACTACACAGCATTGTGTTCTACTACACAGCATTGTGTTCTACTACACAGCATTGTGTTCTACTACACAGCATTGTGTTCTACTACACAGCATTGTGTTCTACTAAACATCATTGTGTTCTACTTAACACAGGAGAGACAGTAAAGCACTAACTCTCTGGGATTACAAGTAATATAAAACACTAAGTTACTTCACTACTAATGTAAAGCCACATCAACCAGAGAAACATTTCCCCAGCAGTGTCTCTGCACAGCAGGCGAAGCACCATCGCTGCTTAGCAAACAGAAACACACAGGGAATACACTTTAATTAACAGTCTAAAAGTGAAGTGACTTCAGGTAATGAGAAGGATCCCAGATTCACTCACACAGACAACGTCTGCCTCAATGTAACCAGATGTTAATATGTGTATAGTGAAGTGATCACGCTGAAACGGAGCAGCAATATTTGGTTCTGTTTGCAGACACTCTATAAAGGATCCTCCACAAGGGAGTTTTTATTCCCAGCACCACAGAGAAAAGTTTAATTAAAACAACT